>NC_056597.1:27365321-27533668 GCF_018340385.1 Cyprinus carpio
CTCCCTCGAATGGCTATGCTCTGGAAATCCAAACACTTGTCAAAAAATAAAAAATTGATTCTCAGCTGAGAGTTTGGTATTCGTATGGTCTAGGTGGTCATGCGGCATATATACGCTAAGCACAGGCCAGCTTCGTTCCCTTTTAGCTTTCATAATGCTTCTTTGATGCCTTAAATACAGAACTGATTCCATATATTATACAGGAAGGTTGGCAACCCCTAACAGAGCATACTTTTAGGTTAAATTAGTTAGCTTTTTTTATAATTCATCCATTAACAAATTGCCAACAAAACATTTACAAAGCTATAAAAAAACTAATCTACACAAAATATGGCAATTAAAATCCCAAAAAGCGTTTAAGCGGCAGGCTCCCGAAATACTATGGCTACAGCTTTTTTTTCTCTTTATAGTTGGCGTCTGTTAGCTCCACTAGTTTGTGATGCTGATGGACTTATTCCCATGACACTGAACCACATTTCTTAATAAAAGTAAATGTTCAAACAGAAGCTGTGTCAATCAGCGGTGCAAGAAAGTGTCAAGAGAAGCAGTTCTATGTATTATTTGTGTAATTTTAGGGACTAAACTTACCTGAAAGCGAGTCAAAAACAACAGTGAGAGGCGGGAGGAGATTTGCTACTTCTCAGCTGAGCTGCAGCGCGATTTCCATGTGTAACTCCGCCACAGTTTTAAATGTGCCTCGAATGTTCAACGTCTTGGCGCCCATCAAACTACATTACACAAGTGTTTACATAGTACATAAAATTATAAACTTGTCCTGACACTTGATAACATATTAAGTTGATAGTAGGCCTAAATAGAATTAGAATATAGGATCTATATAATATAATATAATATAATATAATATTTTTTTTTTTGATTTTGTTTAATATAATATAATATAATATAATAATAGCTTTAAAAATGGTAAACATAGTGTAGAAACCAAAATGCATTTATACACTGCAAAAAACACATTGATTAAAAAGTTATTTGAGGCATGAATATAATGTAACACACACACACGCAACATATGTATTTTTAAAATATATTTTCAAAATATATTTCAATATATTCAACAGTGCTTCACATATATGTGAATATATTACCTTTCCGTATGGGTCCTAAGGAAGACTGGGAAACTTTCCCATTGTTGAAAGTGAAATTTACCGCAGGTACCTCTTATATTTTGATACAGCGGTAAAACAAATGTGAGAAGTTATATGGACTATACTTTGATGACATGCATGATGTCTTTGCAGAGAGTCTCCATGAGTGTGAGGAATATGATCAAACCAGCCATGCTGAACAATGTGAAGATGCAGACAAAGAGGTTGTAGTGCAAAAAAGGAGGAAAAAAACTAAAACTTTTGAAGATTTTGTTGAAGGTATGTCCCCGTCATTGGTTGAATAGTTAAAACATGCAAACTCATGTTACAATTGTAACGTGTTTTAATATTCAAAGGATCTGACCTGTCTGAGGCGACTGCTGAGGGGGAGGATAAAGAAGAGAAAAAAGGAGGTACAGAAATGTTTATTGTGGCATTAATTTAATGTGTATTGAAACATTGCCTGTGCTCAGTACAAAATTAAATAAACTGTATATAATTTTTTTTTTTATACCCCTTATTTACTTTTATGGTTAAGGTGCTATTATTATTGTTCTTTTCTTTCCCACCAATCGAATTGTAATGTAATGGTGTGTTGATTTTATGATGAGATTGCATGTTTTATTTTGATTAGATTTTGATTTGAAGTTAAGTATTTGTATTGTATTTTTTGTGTCTTTGTTGTGGGTGGGGAGAGATAGATTAGTTGTTGGTATGGCTGTCAATCTTCGAATTTAATACCATATTTCCACAAATTTCATTTTTCTTTTAATATTCAAATACTTAATGCGCAAATGTAGCCTGTACTTCACTATTATGCATTGTCAACCCTGTAATGAAACATTATCTAACAAGTGTATTGAAGTTGCTCTCTTGTAAAGGCTAATGGTGCTTGGTTAGCACAATTACAGCATGTCAGGGTTACTGAGGGAGATGACCCAAATGCAGAGATTGAACAAGGGACGTTTATTGACAAATTAGACAAGCACGATAGGAGGGAGTGACTTGAACAGTCATGCAACAGTAGGATAGGGCATACAACAGTGAAGCAGGCAGATGCGGGGGGGGGGTGACCGCCGAGGAGGACCTGGTTGGGTGCCAACCGGCGCAGGACTGTAGGAGGAGGCTGTACTAGAGACCAGACCACAGCACCAGGAACCAAGGGCACTTGGCTATGGAGGTGAAAGCCGCACACATCAGACCTCCAGGCAGGGAGACCCAGTGGCCAGGGAAAAGAGCAGGAGGCAAGACAGGGAACAGACAGAACTCACAAAACACTAGATAAGACAACAAGAGAAAACTAATAAATAGTACTAATAATAATAATAAAATATAAAATAAGCTCACAATCAACAAGAATACGAGAACAATAATATCCTATAATAATAATAATATAATAATAATAATAATAATAATAATATCAAAATAAGAGCAAAGTCAGACAAGAATGCAAGACCTAGCAACAAGATAAAAGAGCTAGAGAAATAAACAAAACTGACTAACCAAAGTAAACTAAAAAAGGTAAAGAAACAAATACAAAACATCCACAATTTTTAAAAAGGGGTAGAAAAACAATAACATCTCGGGGAAAGAAAGCGACAGAAAACAAGTTTCAAAAACTCAAAGAGAAACTTAAAAATGAGATCCCGAAACAAAACGGAGGAAACGTGAAAACACTAGAGTAAAACAAGCGGGGGGGGACACAAAAATAAACTTAACTATGAAAAAAGATTTAACCAGACCACAAGACAAGGAAAAAAACAAACATTTCGTAAAGATCCAGCTAGGAGAGCCAAAAAAAGCAAACCCCTCTACGTAAAACATCAAACCCGAAAACCAGCAAACAAAAAACACACCATGGAGGTGGAAATGAGCACAAAGAAATAGGAAGGGAAAGGCCACCAACAAAAAACCACAAGTGTGAGAAATCAATTAATGAGCGCCAAAGCAAGGACTAACGGGGGCTGTAATGTGAAACAAGGTGGCCGGACGACAGGGAGCACATGAGCAAACATAACCGAAGACAAGCCAGTGTGGTCATACACAGGACAAACGAGCAACACTCAACAAAGACAAATAGACAAAGCTGCCAGGGCAGAACCCTGACAATGCATGCCTTGAAAGCACAGATGAAAAGATTTGTCATAAAATAACAATAGCATTAGCCACAATGCTAACGGCATTGCTAATTAAGCCGCTAAGTGCTGTCGCTACCATTTTAGTGATTAATAAGCAACCTGTTTCTTGCTGATTGTCACGTTACTGAGTATACAGCTGTTAGAAGGTAATATATGAAGTTGAAGCTAACTCTGTGATTAATAAGCAACCTGTTATTAACTTTAGCTGTCTCCATTAAGCTCCCAGCTAAGTTTCTTTAACTTGCAAATGTAGTGAGGAAAAAAAAATTAGCTGACTAATGATAACATAAGCATTTTAGCTCGGTGGATGATGATTTTAAAGTTAATGTTAAAGCTGTTCTAACGTTACTCGGTACATAATGCTAGCTCAGTAATCTAAAGACCTCACATTGCCTTGTGTTTCTCACTCTCGCTAACTTGAATTGACTTGAATTGTTCATCAAACGTGACATGAGAAAAGCATTTTGTAATTTTAGGATTCAAAATAGTATTTTTTTCCTATTGAAATTATATTTGACTTTAAGAATTCGTTCCAACTGCCCTAGTGTTGAGTTTATTTTTATTGTTAGGGAATACCCAATCAGCATGCAGGTAATCACTACTGTGATCACACAGATATTAGGAAAAATATTTTAACTGATATTGCAATCTCGGATATGATTGAGGAATGATCATTTTTGTATCATTATTCTAACTGTAAAATCTATATTTTTTTTAAATTTGAAATGTGATTTATTATTATTATTCTTTATTTTTTGCGGTGATCTGTACCAAACAAAGATTTTTTTCTTTTAGACTGTAGGATATTACTTGTAGGATGTCTCTGCAGCACCACAATACTTTATTTTAGAATGGTATGACACTATTTGCTCTTAACAAATACTGTTTGCCCCATGAAAATGTGATTAATCATGCAGCCCTACTTCTGATCATGACTGACTGACATTTTCGATTTGGTTTGTTTAGGTTCACCCAGGTCTGTGGGCCAGGACAAGTCAACTAGTCGTGAGTATAGGCTTTCATTGCTGAATATTGCAGGCAGGACACTAGACTAGTGATAATGACTGCTGTGTTTCTCTCTGCATGCTTAGGTACACCAGGTCTGCGGGCCGCGAGCACGCAACTAGTGGTGAGTTAAACATTTCCTTTTTTAGAATATCAATCAGCAGGCAGGAACTAACACTAATTGATAATGACTGACTGTGTTGCTGCTCTGCATTGCTTAGTTATACACCCAGGTCTGCGCCGCGCAGGCAACTAGTCGTGAGTACAGCCTTCATTGCTGAATATTGCAGCGGTCACTAGTACTATTGAGAGTAACTGACTGATTTGTCTGACTGTATGTTGCTGCTCTGCATTGCTTAGGAGCCAGGGCGGGACATGACATCAACTAGTGTAGTTTACCTTTTCATTTGAGATTACAAATCAGCACCTACCGTAACTAACCTATTGATCATAACAAACTGATGTTTCAGTTTGTGGGTTTGCACGGTTTGTCCAGGTCCCGTGGGCCGGGACGATTCAAAGTATTTAAGTATAGCCAGTCGCAGTGGCTTGTCTTTATTTGAATATCAAATCAGCATAGGTCATTAGCACTATTGATAAGGGCGACATTTGGGCTGCACAAGGTTCACTTTGCGAACCATGGGCCAGACAGTTCAACTAGCGGCAGCGTAGTACCAGTTACAGGTTGGCTTTGCCTTATTGAATTGTCAATTAGCATGAAACGATTGCACGGGACTGACTAATGTTTGGTGGTTTGGGTTTCTCAGGTGTACCCAGGTCCCAGGCGGTGAGGCAGGTCCATAGATGGTGAATATAGTTGTATCAATCCCATGAGGCCATTGTAACAAATGTTTCTAATAATATTTATCACTTCACACACTTTGTCTTTCCTGCTTAGGTCTTTCACATGCGACGGCCATTTATATAGGGCGTGCCAACAACATGCCCGCCGTCGAAGCAAAAGTACAAGATATTTGCATGTGACAACCCAGACTAATTACTTATGTATTAAACATTGCATTCGCTTTGTAACTGATTGTCAAATACAGGTTAATGTTTCCCTGTTGAATAAGTGTTAAGTAACTAATAATTGAATATCTAATTTTCTGGGATTGCTAGAGAGCACTCTTTTACTGAAAGGCTGAAATGCCTTGCTGTTACCAGGCGAACCATGATTATAGTGAGTAATTATTTTATTTCTTAATTTTCTCATTATTGCCAGAATTCCAGAAAATAGTGCTAACAAAGCTGGTGACTCTCACTGATGAGGTCAAAAAATTCCAGAGGAGCCTACCTAACTCTCGGATTGAGATAAGCAAGTATTGACCCCTTGGAAGAGTTCGCAGAAGGAGGAGGCTTCTCTTCTGAGAAAAACAAATTTGAAACCTTGGTAAGAAGTTTTCAACCTCTAATGCCGAGAGGGGGTTTATGCGGAACTCCGAGCGTTCTAACTGCAAAGCACAGGTCTAATCATTTCCGCTTTTCACTTACGTACACCATCTGCAGCAGTAGGTGATGTCTTAGTAACGTAATTTCGCTTATTATAATATAATTCTTATTTCTGATCAAACTTTTAGTGTATTTCTTTTTAATTAAAATATTGGAATGTCTTAAAATATCCGAAATGGCAACATCCGAACAGCAGAGTTTTTGTTGTCTGCAGGCAGGCAGGGTGATAGGGGTATGAAAGATCAGTGTGGTCTTTCGTTGTAAGGAGTACACACCACTTCTGCATCGCATTTTATGCAAGAAGATATATGCCAACACGTAAATACCAGCAGACCTCTTATATATTGATTACATTTTCAATAATCGTCCAGCAAATTCGATCTGCTTTTGTATTTTAACTGCTGATACAATGGAATGTTGTTGGGATGTGAATATTTGAGTTAAAAACAAAATCTTTCAATTATCTCACGCCTAGACATAAATAAGTGTCAAAATTGTACAATGATTTTTCAGGCAGCAAACCAACTGTAACCCCATGGTTGAACTTAATTCTTTTTTCTTTCATCCGTAATATGTTCACAACTTTTTAACACCCTTAATATATTTGCATGTGTTTTTTAATTATAGGTTTTGTCAGCTGTGCAAGAGTGGGGGGAAGATGTAGGGGCTGCACGCAACAAAGTGCTCGCAGGTATTTATTTAGCACATTAACTTAGCAACACAGATCTTTAGACATTTGACCAGAACAGGTTGACTTGTTAGTTTCAGCTCCTGCTTCGGTTTCTTGTGTCCCCAATTTGTTTTCCCATTTGGTGGTTCATTTGGTGTTCATTTTGGTGGTTGGTTTATTCGAGGTTTTTAGTGAGGAAGCAGGAACTGTGCAATATGGATAAAAAAATTATATTTGGTGTTTTTTTTTTTGGCTAAATGGTGCTAAAAGAATATACTGCTATCGTATTTTTTATGAAATGGCTAATATGGTATTGTGTCAAAGCCATCTGTGAGATGTCATATGCACTTTTATTTAAACGACTGTCCATTCAAATAAAAATGCAGACGTTTACCGCACACCTCCCTGTGTCTTATTCCCTACTTTGAATAAAAAAAAGCCCTATCTCTTGTTTCTAACAACAATAACAGAAGATTAAGAGAGGAGACAGACAGGGGCTCATGGACAAAGAGAGCATGCATGGACTGAAGTTTATGATACAAAATGGGTCTTTTATCGAAAGCCAATTGTTACTGTACAGTTAGTCTATCTATGATCGTTTCCACTTCGGATTGCTCAGTTGCCGCTCGGAAATTTCCACCAGATTTCACTCTTTTTCGGCCAGATCTGTTACCGAGCCTTTAAAATGAATTTAAGCTCCAGTTGATTTTATGTAACTGCTCCTCAGATCTCTTCAGGTAAATCCAGACAGCTAGCGAGACTATCTGTCCCCAATCTGAGTTTTCTGTTGCATGACTAAAACAACTTTTAAACGTGCACGTTCCACCAAAAGAAATTCTTTCCTGAGGCTATTTAGCCAAGCAGAGGTCTAATGTATGTAGAGATCTGTATGGTTATATTGTATATATGTTGTTTTCAGGTGATTTTGATGTAAGGTAAAAATAGTGTGGCTGTGCATAAGGCCAATGCTCTATCAAAATCGCTGTTTGTTTTTTGTCATTTATTTCTGAATTCCTGCAGAAAAAAGTTGAGAAAATTCAACTTATAGGAGAAACGCCGCCTGCAGTCACCATGCATGGACAATCAAAAATGTTACCCGCGTAAGTGGGGTTGCGGGCGTGCAGGTGTAGTTGGTGGGGGGATAATTGCATATTATTTTTGTCTTGATGGGATTAGGCTCTTCACCAATCAGCTGATGGCCCTATTTAATATGAGGGGAAGGGCAAAAGAGAAAAAATTTGCAATTGAAGACAAGAAATTGTTTTCAGCAATAAAAGGTAAGCTTCATATTGTGGTAATTTAAAAAAAAATGTGTGTGTGTGTGTGTGTGTGTGTGTGTGTGTGTGTCTGTGTATTGTGTGTGTGTCTGTGTATATGGTGGAATGCCTTAATTGTATCAGGCTTGATGTAATTTTTACTTCTGGATTTGTGATTTAATAACTATTTCATTTTAACTCAAATTACATCTATGTATACACTATGTATCTCGGCTGCAAGCCTAACCTACAACAGTGGCGTTTGTATTTATTTATTTGTACATGTGGATTTTTTTTTGTTTTTGATTGTAGCTGCTGTAATGAAATGGGACCCAGCCAAGCTACAGAAGGCTCCAAATAAGTCTGCTGCAGCTGATCATCTAAAAACAGGCCCCTGGGAGAAGTCCGGGGGTGTGGCTATAAATAAATATACTGTGGACCTTATAGCAGCCACATTTTGTTAATTGTTTACTGTTTTATAGCACTTTTATTTATAACTTTACTGTTCTGGCTTTTAAGTTTTATTAATGTTTGTGTTAATTTATAACTTTTACTGTTCTTGTTTTAAGTTTTATCGCGGTTATTGTGTGTTATTTTTACTTTTACTGTACTGGTTTTAAGTTTTGGTAAAAATTAGTAATTAAAATATATTTTGAGATTACAATATTGATTCTTGGAGTGATCAGTTTGGTTTACAGGAAAATGGTAAGCAGTTTATGACAATTATAGTTGATAAGATATAAAATGCAAGACTAGTATATACAGTCTACACAAAGTTGTTCATTGAAATATTCAATATTGTAAGAGCATTAAGGGTTTGTTATTTCTTATTGGTTATTCCACGGTCACGTAAGCACAGGTTGATCACTTCCTGCTTTCTTTATTATTTATTTTGTCAGATTGTTTGTTGGCTTGGAAGGGCGATGGCGGGAGCCCACTTTCTGTTGCCGTATTGCATTGGGCTGATCATGTTTTTATATGTCTTAATAAAATCGAAAGCACGTTACGATCGTCAGCTTTCCTTTGATGTAAGCCGAGTGTGAATGCGTCACCAGCCCATACCTAGCCTCTATGTGGCGATTGGATGCCGCTAATATTAGCCAGAAAACGTCGCTGTTTTCAAAGTTATTCCATTCATCGCTGCATTTGGAACGCAGTTTGTGGATTGTAAGAGGCAACGGCCACGAGACTAACAGGCACTTTGGACCGTTGTTGATCAGATGATTTTTATCTGCTTGCTGCTTGTCTATTGAGACTTTTGTATGTTGGTTTGTGCTGGCTGTGTGGGCGCTGCTTATTGTTCGGTCAATGGAGGTCTATTGGACACGGGTGTTGGATTGTGTTATATGCAGGCTGGGATTTGCGCAGTTTATTGCGTGTGATTTAAATGGATTATACTGTTAAATTGTATGTGTCGCTGAAGTTTGATGGGAGAAATGGATGAAGATGATGCTGATGCGGTATGGAGAGCAAAAGGGAGCGTAAGCTCTCAGCAAAGGCTTGGGAGTTCAAGATTGAATCGCTACAAAAAGCGGGACCGTAAATCCAAGGTGAATAAAATAAAAAATATGATTGCTTCCATGAAAGAGCTTATGCAAAATGATGAAAATTCATCAAAGGTTTATTCTTTATTGGCCAAGTACTGAAGCTTTTGAGATGATGATGTCACTTTGTTTGCATGAGAGTGTGATTCCCTTTACTTCCCACAGAGGAACAAACCAAAGCAAAAATGAATGGTATGGCTCAATTTTACGGTTCAGCAAAGGTTTCATTGAAGATGTGGAGAAATAGCTGCATGATCTTGCATTCTTCAAGAAAACTTCTGTCTGCTCCAGCCGCTAACCGGTGTCTGAACAGAGTAGCGAATGTTTTTGTGTCCCCTCAGTCTTACCTTATAGATGCAGCACAGACAAAAAGACCATGACTGTTGAAAAATCCATCTTTTTTAAAATGATCAATTGCCTGCTGTCACATCACTCTGATTGTGCCAAATCCACAAGGATTCTGAATCCAAAGTCAGGGAGTAATGCATTGCCTTGTGATTTCTTTTGCCCGGATGACATCAGAGCCAACTGATAGTATTCTCTCAAGTAACGCCAGAGTAAAAAATCAGGTAAAAGGAGGCTCTTCTATTGCGGTTCTGATCTAGTAGATCATCTACATCATCTGCCTGGTCTTCAAGCTGTGAAGCTAAGAGTAATGGCTTTATGCATGTAGTCAGCAAATGCTGCTAACAAGCATGCTGTGGAAGAGGAAGAAGAGGCGCTGCTAAGAAAAAAAGAAAAGGAAAAAAATTGATCTTCAAACTAAAAAATAGCTGTGTCTATGGCCTTCAAAGTTAATGTGTACAGGTCTCTGCTGTATCAGAACAAAGTACACATTTGGAAGTAAGAATCAAGATCAAAAGGAAAA
The DNA here is from genome assembly GCF_018340385.1 of Cyprinus carpio. NCBI lineage: Eukaryota > Metazoa > Chordata > Actinopteri > Cypriniformes > Cyprinidae > Cyprinus > Cyprinus carpio. The sequence continues at coordinate 27,375,358 of NC_056597.1, forward strand.
TGATGGAATGATCTCCTCCAATTCGATAGAAGTTGCATCAGTTCAAGTTGACACACATGTTGAAGTTACAGTCTTTGCCTGTTAACAGTTGAATAAAGAGGTGCAAGATAAGGAAAGTTATTCTCAGCTTCACCCTAATCACTTGCAACCAAGGTCCATAACACCATTACAGTCAACTGCATCAGTGTCTTGTACCCGTAACCATAGTAGCGATGCACTTGTTTCCAAGACAGCCAACTGATGGAGAACAAGGAAATGCATGCATCTTATGGAAAAACAAATGAAATCACTACTATGTTGGTACAACAACGCAATATTCCTTACTTCCTCACAGAGATATTGTATCCTGTTTGATGGAGATCCTTTGCAATATCAGTGCTTCATACGATCCATCCTCGCCTGAGGAGGTTGTGGAAAAAAGCGCGATTACAATTATTTTGACTGTTTTCTATTTTCTTGAGCAGTATACCCGAGGTCAACCAAGAGAACTCGTACAGAAGTTGTCAACATATGGCTTCTAAGCAGGGTTACTTGAAAGGCCAAAGGCCAGGTCCTTAAAGGAACACTTTGGAAATGACGTCACAAAATATCTTCAGCATACACGGACAAAGTGCTCTCTTGGAAGTCCATAGACCTGAGAACTCCAAGGCTTTGCAAGATTATCCATCTTTTCCTTAAAGCTTGCTGTAATGCCATGGAGGATGTTCGTTATATGAAAGAGTTAAACTTGGTAACTAACATGCAAATTATTCTTTCTAAATTGCCTTTTAAGCTTAGAGACAAATGGAGAACAGTAGTGTGTGATTTGCAGGAAAACCGTAATGAACCAGCAACATTTAAAGACTAGTGGATTTTGTAGAAAAGCAAGTAAAAATTGCTACTCATCCTTTGTTTGGAAATATTGTTGAGGGCTCCTCTGGGAGGTCGAAGCTTGATTCGTTTCTAAGCCTAAGGGGAAGTAGTTTCGCCACTACTGTCCACTGTAACAGGAATGGAAGACATTAGGAAAATTAATAAAGTTGTATCCTGTCTTTGTTGTGGGGAAGAACATTTCTTGAATTCCCTGTACTGTGCTTACCAAAAAAACCCATAAAGAAAAGAGATTCTCTGAAAGAAAAAAAGGAATCTGTTTTGGCTGTTTATGCCAGGCCATAGTAGAGATTGTAGAAGCGAATTACATGCAGGGAGTGTGTGGCTTTAAAAAACACCCTAGTATTCTTCATGTTTTCCGGCAAGATAGAACTGAGGAGGCCAAAGCAAGCAGTGGGTAATGCTCTGATCGGGGGTGAGTCAAGGGTCTTAAGCCACTTTATACTTCGCCATCAGGTGCTTGGCGTGGTAGGTGCGGCGTGGCATACATTGAGTGTACCATAGTCATACCCTTCCCAGCGTACCCTGCAACCTCCTCAAAAAATATAACTTCGCGTCGCCGCCGTTTGGAGACGGGACTGCTAAAATCTGTGATTGGTCGGCTTGGTAGTATCGCGTTTCCTCCTACGCATTTCCGGAATGATCTTCTGCACTCTGGACCGCCCGCCATTTTTTAAATTCCGAAATTCAGTGAAGAGCCAACATGGAAATGGACCAAGTGACCCGAGCGATTAATTGAAGGAAGTGAAGAAATACAGCCATCTGTATGACTCCTCTTCTCTTCCAGGCACCATTGATTCGCTCTCTTTCAGTGCGCCAGATCCGGTAGAAGCCGTAAGGATGCGGAATGTAAACACAGTTGAACCCGCTGGCGTCAACTAGCGTTTCAAGCGGTGTAACTGCAGGCAAAACAGACATACGCAGAAGTATAAATGCTCGACAGCGGCATTGCCTATGTGCGTAGCCTACGATACACTACGGCGTACACTCGACGCAGAAGTATAAATTGGCCTTTACTGGGGCGGTGAAGATGCTTTGTGCTTTGTCCATTCTTCCGGTATTGTGTTAAATGCTAATAAGAATGGAACCAAGATTGTGGAAACTTATGCCTTCTTAGATCCAGGGCGTTTAGATCAACATGAGTGTACAAGGAGTCTCATGAATAAGTGTTAATCTGTCTGGCAAAAACTGAATATACTACTTAAAAATGAATCAAGACAAACTGATTTCCAGTTAGTCCCACCGGCAAAGAGTTAGCAGATGCTGGAGGGCAAAAAAAATGTTTTTGAATATGTACAACAGAACATATATGTCCTTTGCGCATCAGTTCCAAAGCTGGACTTGTTCAATGCCTATTAAATCTTCTAGCCCCTCTGCATCGTTGAGCTGGAGTTGAACTCTTCGATTGGAGCAAATAATACCAGAGGCACTGGGAGCCGTGGCAGTTGTTCATGTGGTCAAAGGAATAGGACCATAGCGCGGTAAACCCATACTTGGATGGACGGTGAATGGACCTCCTTAAAGGAATGGAAAAGTATGGAAACTTTCTGTAATGATCAGGCTCAGGTGACTGTAAACAGGATCTCTGTCTCTAAAATTGGAGGAGGCTTTGGAAACAACAGTTTAAGACTGATTTCCCTGAGAATGCTCAGGAGAACTGGTTGCAATGTCTAAAGAAGATATTTAGTTCATGAAATATGGTGTCTCAGTCTGTAAACCCTAAACAATGGTCATTACTGTATTGGGTTTGCCACTCAAGAATACGGATTTGGTCCTTCCAAATAACAGAATAGTGGCAGAACAGAGAGCTTTAAACCTGCAAAGGAAATTCCGAAAAGATACTGCACTTTCATATAGATTCTACTGCTGGTTCATGGAAGATGTGATTTCCAAGCGATCTGCAGCAAAGGTACCGTTAAAGAACTTGGTAGGCATGATGGTCGTCCCTGTACATCCCCATCATGGAGGTTACGCCATTCAAAACAAGGAAAAAAGATCAGCGTGTTTTCGACCTGCCGTGCTTCTATTCGGGGGAGCATCACTGAATGGAGCAACCCATTCAGGGACCCGATATAACAAGAACTTTTCATAGGGGTTCTTACCGGATTCAGAATGGAAGTCTGTCGCCTGAATGGCTGAACTTGACGTCTATTTGCTATCATGGTTAAAGGTTCCTGCAGAAGATTCGGACTTTTAGGTTTCTATGTTGGCCAAAAGGCAACTTGCGTGAGGTTTCGCGGAATTCAGAATGGTTGACATCTGTTCGGAGCTTCTATCCCAAGCTGTTCTAATCTGCACTCAGGAGATTGCAGAGGACCATGGCAGAAGTATCCAAAATCATTTCTCTGTAGATGGATTGCTCTTACTTCTGTGCCACAGAATTGATGCGATCCCACTATATAAGGCAACTCCATGCAGTGTGTGCCTAAATGTGGATTTCCTCTGACCAAATGGATGAGCAATAATCGTGGAGTATTGAATGCCATACTAGAAAGAGGGACCGGGTTGAAAGAGGAAAGTAAAGGATCTGACTTGAATCATGATGTGCTTCCCGATGGAAAGAGTACTAGGCATGTTTACAGTGGTGTGTGCTGAATCTGACACCTTCAAATTTAAAGTAGTACTTCCAAAGGACAGACCTTTTTACTAGAAAGAGGGATACTTTCCGTAATTAGTGCAATATATATGATCCTCTCGGATTTTGGCTCCAGTAGTTCTTTCCATAAAGAAGATTCTTCGCATGACTTCTTTGCAGGGAAAGGATTGGATGGGATTAGTGTCTATACCCAATCAAATATGTACAGAGATGGAGAAACTGGCTGAACAGATCTTCATGGTTTGGAGACGAAATTTGAGACAAAAAGATGTTTGAAACCTGTAGAGTTTGGGACGCCGTTGGCCAAGTACATCATTTTCTGATACCAGTGAAGAAGGATGGTGTGGTGTCTACCTGCTTTTACGTAATCGGCCGAGCATGTACATCTGCGTTTTGATGGGAAATCTCGAGTCGCACCAGTGAAAATCTACCACCATTCCCCGCATGGAACTTACAGCCGCCACTCTTGCCAGCGAATGGCAGGCTAGGAAAGGGATCTAAGGATGAAGCTACAAGATTCAGTGTTTGGCTGATAGCACTGCTGTGTTAAAATCTATCCAAAATAGAGTCCTCCAGATTCAAGTGTGTTTTGTTGCCAACAGAGTGTCTGAGATCTTGAGAGCATCTAGCGCCAGCTCAGTGGAGATATATAGATTCTGCCAACGAAATCCTGCTGACTTTGCTTCAGGGGGGCTAAAAGTAGATCTTTTACTTAAGGAGCAAATGTGGGGAGTTTAGCCTCCCTTCCTTATTAGATCACAGGAAGAGTGTGGCCAAATAAGCAGATGATTTGGGAAACAGGGTGGTACAACGCCCCAGAAATCAAGCAAGCAGTTCTGGTTAGTACACTACTGGTTCAAACTGAAGAGAGAGTGATGCTGCAATATCCCGCGACAATCATTATTCATCATGGACACGTACTGAGGAAGGAGGCTGTAGCCCTGGGATCCTTAGGCTGAAGAGAATTCTTCTAGATCTCATTAAAAGGAGAAAGCAATTGAAGAGAACTCTTGATTGTACTGAATCTAATCAACCACTGAAAGATATCGTTGAAGAAAACTTGTCACGTAAGCACGTCCAGTGTGATGGGAACATGTAGTGGATGAGTTGGATGAAAATGAAATGGAGATTGTGCCTTTGCACAGGATGAGGTTCCCAGAGGAATTTGATATCTTTACACGAGAGTGAAAGAAGTCAAGCGGAGCAGTCCTCTGCATTGTCTCAATCCAGTACTTGAGGCAGGATGTATATAAGAATGTATGGACGTCTGGAAAAGGAAAATGCAGTCATGCCCGAAGAATCAAAGCATCCAATGATACTGTCGAAAGGATCTGCATATTTCCTGAAGCTACTCTTAAGGCCATATTCATAATGAGGTTGGACACAGTGGATGAAAGTACATGTTGGCTAGAGCGACGTCAGCGATATTGGATACCCAGGAGCAAGTTCAAGCCATCACGGAGAATTTTGTCCAGATGTGTCATTTGCAAATAATTTCAATGGAACAGCAAGGAAGGTTGCCAGCTAGATGCGAATTTACCTTAAAGTAGAGTATCACCAGATGAACCCGCCATTTACTGCGAGTTAAAGTTGATTGTATTCAGGACCATTTGAGATAAAACGTGGACGGAGTATTGTGAAGCCATTATGGAGTCATTTGTCACATTGTTTGTCATAGAGCGATACCCACATCGAAGTGGTTTCCAATCATGGATACAGATTCTTTTATCCATGCTTTGGGCGACGGTTTCTGGCCGCAGTTGTCAAGTATCAGAGTTACGTTCAGATAATGGACCAACTTTGTTTGGAGCCTAACGATAAAATTGAAAAAAGCCATAAAAAAACTGGAACCATGATTAAGATCCGTGGATGTTCTAATTCAAGATTACAAATGGATATTAATCCTCCACAGCAAGCTCATCCATGACGGAGTGTTTTTTTAGAGGATGAGTCATCATGAAAGGAAGATTTGAATTCCCAATCTTGAGAGGGCAGAGTATAGATGGAAGAGTGTCTGTCAATACACTTTTGTGTGAGTAGAGTCTATTCTCAATGGCCTCCTATAACCAATCATCCTTGGTCCCAATGATCTAGAGGCTCTAAACGCCCCAAACCATCTGCTACTCCTGAAAAACCAAACAATTCGTTTACCCCATGGTTTAATTTCAGAAGGAGGACATATACGGGCAGTACATGGCCGAACTGTTTTGGAGAGATGGGCCTAAAGGGAAACGTTACCGACTTCCTCAGCTACAGGGAACGGCAGAAATGGCTTTATAAAAGAAGGGAAATTTTCAAGTGGGAGAATATTGTACTTGTTGTCAATTGATGCAGCCCCTCGAAACTCATGGATTATTGGGAAAATCATTCCAACCACACAGATAACAGAGGATGTGATTCGCCAAGTTAAGGATTAAAATGAGGTTACAACTACTTGCGACAGGACCCAGTCACCAAGACTTGTTGGATTTCTTAGAAAATGAAGAGGATTTTGTTATATTGACTTTTTTGTTTTCCTTTTTTTTTCGAGCGTCTCAATGACCGTCACGGACGTAATTGTAACCCCTGTATAATTTAAAATATTATAAAATAAGGAATAAATTAAAGAGTGTTTCAAATAAACTAACGCAGAAATAATACTAATAATAAAAGTGTAAGAAATTATAAAATCCAAGTGAAACAGGTGAGTTTAGTGTGATGATTGACAGTTAGTGTGATGAGTTGCCATAGTGTTCATATTGTATGATGACTGATTATTTATTGTTTAACTCAGATGGCGTAATGTCGACTGAGTTGTTGAATTACAGTGAAAAAGTTTACTGTCTGTTAAATGTTTAGGAGGCCAACAAATGCTATCTGTACTTAATGTTGCCTGTGTATATATACAGGTCAGGTTTTTTTTTTATGCTGGAACTTACCGATCATTTCATAATTTGAGGACGATGCGAGGGATGGCGAGTCAACCCACACGAGACAAAACGCTGAACCAGTTGAATCGTAACCACAGGAACTCCGGGTAGGAAAAATTCCAGTTACCACCCTGCTGTAGTTCACACAAACGGAGCCACATTTTTTTTTTTTGTTTTTTTTCCTTCGAGAGACCACTCCGAAAAGGAGTGTCCTTTGTGAAGGACGGACTTATTATTTTTCATACCACACTGATTTTTTGCTAGAACCGGAGAATCGAATTTTTTTTTTCTATTTGTTTGAATCTATCGAACTGGAACCATTTTGAACCGAGTCACTGGAACTGAATCTTTTTGAACTGAGATTACTGAATCGAACCAAATTGAATCTTTGCACTGAAATCTTTTGAATTGAATTTTATTGAACCAAACCTTTTTGAATTTTATTTACCAAATTGAATGTACTTTACAGAGTTATTGAACAGAATCCATTGAATCAACATTTCCTGAATTGCTCTTGTAACATTTTGTTTTCAAAACGTTTTCTTTTCCTGTTTTGAGTTAACTGATCTTGTCAAAAGTTATAATTGTGAACTTGTTATATGAGTGCAGTCTAACTAAACTCTATAGTTATTGGGTGCACCCAGATTAGTCCATACATAATTCATGTATTGCAATTTGATTGAGTTTCTTTTGTCATTAAGAATTGTCATTCAATTGAAACTGTGAATACTGTGAAATATTTTTTTTTCCCCTTTCACTTTATTCTCTACAAACAACCAATTTATTTTCAATACAGAATTATTTCTACACAAAGTTTAGCTGTTTAATTTATGCCCTTCCGAGCTGAAACCTATTGGCCTATTTGATATTAGTATATTGTCAGTGCCTGTCAATCGACACAGGTGTTACATAAAAAGTGGCGAGCCAGCCCAGAGGTGTGATTAATAGCTTATTTATACTTTACATTCTAGGAAAAATGTTCAAACAGACATTCAAATCAGTTTATTTAGTGTGGCAAGGAATTGACTTTGGAAAACAATGGAAATAGTACGAAGAAAGTGTAAAAATCTTAAATGCTCTTCTAGTCAGTGGACCCAATTAACACTCTTGAGGATAAAGAGGTCCTTGATCTTCTAAAGCAGCATGGTTCCATTGCAAGAGTCCCTTCCCATTTAACGATCCCGAGTCCAAGTATCATGACCACACCATTGTAGAGTACAACTTTGGATCAGCTATGGAATCAATAAGTCGCTTGCTACCCTTTAGCTACACGATAAAGACAACCCAAGCTTAACTTACCAGATAAGAGCCTTGGTGCCCCAACCTCTTACTAATCCACCCTGAAAGCCATTGCTAAGCAAAGTGGAAAATCCTTCCAATGCTTTGCTATGAGAAGAACTCTCTCAGATCTCGAGCTCCTTAATTCCAGATGAGGTGGATGAAAAGGAGTCTGAGCTTGACGAGATCAATTCCTGTAAAGAGCATGATGCTTCCAAGATAAATGTCCTGAGTCCCATTCACAATGCACCAACACATACTCAAGATGACATACCAAGGTCTGAAAAACTTTTGTCAGATACTATGAGTCACGTTCAACTCAATCCCGCTGAGGTGCATAAAGTCATTGTGGAGCATATAGTTAAGAGTGAAGTTGCTGCAGCAATTCCATCCACTGCTGTAGTTTAGCTCCGCCCTTTCTCAGGGAGAATTCCACAGCCCAGTAATGAATCTGATTTACGACACTTGGCGTGTGTAATCTTGATTTACTCTTCGATGACCCTTCTGTGTCTGACTTACAAAGAGTAAGGAGAATTATGGAGAGTCTCTTACCTCCTGCCACTGATATTGTCAAGCCTTTAGGGCCTCGTGCTCTCCCAGAGCTTACATTAATGTGCTTGATGCAGCTTATGGTGCAATTGATGATGGTGATGAGTTGTTCTCAAAATTCATGAACACATTTCAGAATGATGGAGAGAAAGCATCTAGCTATCTCCAAGGCTTCAAGTTACTCTGAGCAAGGCAGTCAGGGGAGGTGGAGTTAAATCGTTCGGAGGCCCACCATCATCTTCTGCGGCAGTTTTGCAGAGGCTGCTGGGATGACACCCTTATTTCTGAGCTCCGTCTCGAAGCTTGTAGAGACGACCCTATCGAGTTCCAAGACTTACTGCATTCCCTTAGAACCAGAAGACAAGAGTGCACAGAAATGGTTGCGCATGAGAAGCCACATTGGTGCTTTCTAAGCAGAAACCACAGCCATCACCTAGATCTGCTCATGCTTACAGCCAAGATTCTTCCATTTCAAGCAAATCCCCTCATGAGTCAAAGTTGTTGTCTGAGACCGCTGAATTGAAAAAGCAAATTGCTGAGCTAAAGGAACGTTAACATCACTGACCCTCCCAAAGTCCAGTAAAGACTGTCAAACCTAAGCATAAGACATCACCCTCTCCTACCACTCCTGAGTTTATATTGCTAAACACCGTCTAAGTCAACCGGTGATCCTGTCATGAAATCCAGACCATGCCCTGGTTACTGCCTTCAGATGTGGTGAAGATGGCCACATATCTGTAACCTGTGAAAACGCTCCGAACCCAAGGCTAGTTGAAAAGAAAAGAAACAAACTGCGGTTGAAGCAACAAGAGTGGGATAGAGAGAACAGTCAATGTTGGTGCAGCTTCTTAAAACGACTAGCAGTTCCAGTTGCGGGACAAACTGGAACTAGTGAACCTAAAGGTTGTCCCCCTAGAATAAACTCAGGCCCACACCACAAATCTTCACAACCACAAATTTCGTATTCAGCATCTGATCGGATCAAAGTGTACAGCGCAAGTCAAAATCTCAGGGACTGATGTCATTGCTTACTCGACCACCGGGTCACAGGTGACCACAGTTCCTTGGTCCTTTTATCAAGCTTGCTTGAATAATCATCCCATCAAGCCCCTGAATCTTCTGCTTGAGGTCAGTGGAGCAAATGGCCAGCCAGTTCCATACAAAGGGTATGTCGAAATTCCAATAACTTTTCCAAAAGACATGGTTGGAACTGAGTTTGAAATTTCCACACTGGCACTAGTTGTTCCTGACTTCAACCCAGAAAACAATCTCAAGTCTTAATTGGGATGAATACGCTTGATTCTTTGTATGCTGAATGTTCTAACTTGAATATCCTTGAACACCATTCTCCCACGATACAGTACAGTGCTTGTGCTTAAAACTCTGGAGTTACGGCATAAACAGAATACCAATGGATGCCTTGGACTGGTGAGACTACAAAGCAAGGAGCCCGTAGTGATTCCACCACAGCAGACAGTTGCTCTTTGTGTAAAAGCAAATGTGAACTGCTTATCCACTAAAGAATGTGTTCTTTTGGAGCCCCCGTCAAACTCTTTCCTTCCTCGAGGTGTTCTCTTCTCAAGGGGTGTAGTTCAGGTGCCATCATTTCCAACGCAAAAGTTGACTGTCCAGTTTACGGAATGAGTCACATCAGGACATAGTACTGCAGCCAAATGCTGTTGTTGCTGAAGTGCATGCCATCGAGTGTATCATCCCTCAAGAACACAAGACGGGATCTGTACCTGCTGGTCAGAGCTGCTCCGAAGGAGTGCTTACTTTTGACTTTGGAGAATCCCCACTCACCAAAGAGTGGAGGGGATAGGATCAGTAAGAAGCTCAGTCATATGTCTGATGTGTTTGTGCAACATGACCTCGATTTTGGTCGAACATCCAAGGTCAAGCATCACATCAAGCTTTCTGACGAAACTCCATTTAAACAAAGAGCCCGTCCTATCCATCCTCATGATCTGGCTGCTGTCAGATGGCACTTGCAAGAGTTAAAAGAGTCAGGAGTGATCCGGGAATCTGAGTCTCCATTTGCATCCCCAATCGTAGTAGTACGAAAGAAGAATGGCGACGTGAGACTATGCGTGGATTAGAGAAAGTTAAATTCACAGACTGTCAAAGATTCCTATGCTTTGCCTAACCTCGATGAGTCTTTTTCTGCCTTAACAGGTTCTTGTTGGTTCTCAGTTCTGGACTTGAAGTCTGGTTATTACCAGATAGAAATGGAGGAGTCTGACAAATACAAAACTGCTTTCTCTTGTCCTTTAGGACAGTGGTTCTCAACTCCAGTCCTCGGGACCCACTGCTCTGCACATTTTGAATGTTTCTGAATCTGACACACTCAGTTCAGTTCATGGATCTCTCTCCTAATGAGCTGATGATCTGAATCAGGTGCGATAAATAAGGGAGACAAACAAAATGTGCAGAGCAGTGGGTCCCGAGGACTGGAGTTGAGAAACACTGCTTTAGAGGTGCGATAAATAAGGGAGACAAACAAAATGTGCAGAGCAGTGGGTCCCGAGGACTGGAGTTGAGAAGAAAATAAGTACTGATGTTGAGAGGAAGATTAAGACCTGCGAACGGTGTGTTAAGCGGAAAGCTTTGCCAGAAAAATCTGCCCCCTTGGTCAACATCCAGGTTACACGGCCCCTTGAGTTGGTCTGTAAAGACTTTCTTTCCATTGAGCCAGACTGAAGTAATGTCCAGAATGTACTTGTCATGATGGATTATTACACCAAGTATGCAGTTGCCATACCCACCAACAACCAGAAAGCCAGGACTGTGGCTAAGTGCCTTTGGGATGGATTCATTGTCCACTATGGTTTCCCGGAGACGATACTAAGCGATCAAGGAGCTGACTTTGAGTCTAAACTTATCAAAGAGCTTTGCGAGGTGGCAAAAATACACAAAGTACGGACAACTCCTTATCATCCTCGGGGTAATCCCGTACAGCCCTTCAATAGGACGCTTCTAAACATGTTGGGTACCTTGAAGGAACAGGATAAGTCACATTGGCACGACTTTGTGAAACCGTTAGTGCATGCCTACAATTGTACAAAAAATGACACCACTGGATTCACGCCTTATGAGCTCATGTTTGGAAGACAACCCAGACTGCCGGTGGATTTAGCCTTTGGGCTACCTGTAGAAAAACCTGTCCATGAGTCTCATTCCAAATATGTCCAAAGTCTCAAAGCCCGACTTGAGGAGAGTTACCGAATTGCCACTCAAAATGCTTCAAAGTCTGCAATGAAGAATAAGGACAGATTCGACCAAACGAGTGAAAGAGTCAACTCTTGACGTGGGAGATAAAGTCCTTGTGAGGAATGTCCGAATCAGGGGAAAACACAAACTCGCAGACAAATGGGAGCCTACTATTCATGTAGTAGCAGAACGTGTAGGAGATCTGCCAGTTTATATGGTTCATCCACATGATAATGATGTTCCAGTGTGAGTATTGCACAGGGACCTATTATTACCTTGTGGTTTCCTTGCTTCTATGGAGGAAAGCGTTCCAGATGCAGAAACCATCTCCAAGCCTAAGACACGAAGCCAAAGAAAGAGAGAACTGTTAAATGAGGAACAATCGGATTCAGAGGATGAAATTTGCATATTCAGTAGAATTCCTGCTGGAAAAACAAAGATTACTTATGCATATGACATCGCAAAGTCAAAAATGGCTGATGGAAAAGAAAAAGACTTGCCTCAGAGATCCTGTTTACCTCAGGAACCAGACTTACCTCGTGAAACAGAAATACCTCAGACTGTAAACAGTCCAGCTAACATTCTTCCACTGGATGAAAGTTTAGGAGAGGAGATAGAAATGCATGAACCCACAGATCCTGGAGTACAATAACTTATACCAACAGGAAGCGGAATTGAAGGAGAATACTTACCATCATCCCATCCAGCTGTTGATGAGGAGGAAAAGGATATATCCAAGGATGCACAGGATCTGGAAGAAGAAACAGAAAAAGTTAATGCATATGCAAACCCAAGTGCAGATCATAACCTAAGACGATCAAACATGGTACCAAAACCTCCAAAAATATTCCATTACCCAGAGTTGGGTAAACCCCTTACCTCAGTAGTCCAAAACTTGTTCCAGTCCTTGAGTGAGGCAGTGGTTTATTCCATGAGTCTTGCTGATTTACCAAAAGCTGACTTAATACTGCCCAAGAGTAACTGAAGGATCATGTTAAATACAAAACGCAAAGAGACTTGCTTACCTTTAAAAGGGGAGGATGTAACCCTGTATAATTTAAAATAATTTTAAAATAAGGAATAAATTAAAGAGTGTTAAAATAAACTAACCAGAAATAATACTAATAATAAAAGTGTAAGAAATTATAAAATCAAAGTGAAAAGTGAGTTAGTGTGATGATTGACATTTTAATGACTGTCCAATTAAGTGAGGTTTATGTTGAAGTCCCGCCCCACCATGTTAGTTGCAGTATGCGAGAAGCCATTTTCTTTTCTCTATGAGACTAATGATATTAGCAGCAGCATAACTTTGAGCAAGAGGTAAAAAGAGGAGTCAAAGAAGATAAAAATACCTCTATGCTTTTATTTCTTTGAATTTTGGTGAGTACACATTTTGCACTGTGTAAACAGTCATATATGCAATCAGATATGTGCAACGATGTATTTGAGTGAGAGATAATGTGATACTGATGAGTTCTGGTTTATTACAAGTTAGAAGAGGTTTGTTGGCTAATCAGTAACGTGTATGAGTTGCAAGTGTTCATATTGTATGATGATGATATTTATTGTTTAATCAGATGGCGTAATGTCAACTGAGTTGTTGAATTACGGTGAAAGTGTTACTGTTAAATGTTTAGCAGGCCAACAAATGCTATCTGTACTTAATGTTGCCTGTGTATATATACAGGTCAGGTTTTTTTTTTATGCTGGAACTCCGATCATTTCAATTTGAGGACGATGCGAGATGGCGAGTCAACCCACACAAGACGAACGCTGAACAGCTGAATCTAACCCAGGAACCGGGTAGGAAAATTCCAGTTACCTGCTAGTTCACACAAACGGAGCCACATTTTTTTTTTGTTTTTCCTTCGAGAGACCGCTCAAAGGAGTGTCTTTGTGAAGACGGAACTATTATTTTTCGTACCACACTGAGTTTTTGCAGAATCGGAGAATCGATTTTTTTTTCTTTTTTGAATCTATCGAACTGAACCATTTTGAACCAAGTCACTGGAACTGAATCTTTTTGAACTGAGATTACTGAATCGAACCAAATTGAATCTTTGGACTGAAATCTTTTGAATTGAATTTATTGAACCAAACCTTTTTGAATTTTATTTACCAAATTGAATGTACTTTACAGAGTTATTGAACAGAATCCATTGAATCAAAATTTCCTGAATTGCTCTTGTAACATTTTGATTTTCAAAACGTTTTCTTTTCCTGTTTTGAGTTAACTGATCTTGTCAAAAGTTATAATTGTGAACTTGTTATACGAGTGCAGTCTAACTAAACTCTATAGTTATTGGGTGCACCCAGATTAGTCCATACATAATTCATGTATTGCAATTTGATTGAGTTTCTTTTGTCAATAAGAATTGTCATTCAATTGAAACTGTGAATAGTGTGAAATATTTTTTTTTTCCTTTCACTTTATTCTCTACAAACAACCAATTTATTTTCAATACAAAATTATTTCCACACAAAGTTGAGCTGTTTAATTTATGCCTTCCGAGCCGAACCTATTGGCCTATTGATATTAGTATATTGTCAGTGCCTGTCAATCGACACAGGTGTTACATAATGATATGTATATGATGACTGACTTGTAGACAGACCTTCCTTGGACCCTTTTTGACTGACATGACTTAAGATTTGGACTAGAAGATATATAGACTTTTTTTACATGGACAAATGCATATACACACATATTTGTATACTTGTAAATGATTTTGTATGTTGTACAATTTATGCATGTATTTGTTGTTGTTAATTGATGATAATGATTATTATCTCTCTTTTTTGTAATAATCATGGGGCCGGAATGTAAGAGCATTAATTGTTTGTTATTTCTTATTGGTTATTCACTGTCACGTGGGCACAGGTGATCACTTCCGTTTTCTTTATTATTTCCTTTGTCGGATTGTTTGTTAGCTTGGAAGGGGCGAGGAGCGGGAGCCAACTTTCTGTTGACCGTATTGCATTGGTCTGATTATGTTTTATATGCTTTAATAAAATTCGAAAGCACGTTAAGATCATCAGCTTTCCTTTGATGAGAATGACTGAGTGTGAACGAGTCACAAGCCCACTACCTAGCCTCTATGTGGCGATTGGATGCTGCTAATAGTCACTAACAATAATTTTGATCAAACAATGAAATGTCTGTTGTTGTCTGCTGTCCCCATCAATGCATAAAAATCAAACCTAATTCCAGCAATCGACTATCAATGCTGAGTAATAATCAAAACGGATCAATAAGTCGATCTCTGTTTTTCAGTGCTGTTGAAAGAGAAATCCGGAAATACATCCAAACTATTTCATCCTCAAAGAACTTTTGATACATTTTGAATGAAGTCTATATTTGGTATTTCATTTCTAATTGATATTTTGATTTGATTATTTGAATAGGTACTTTTACATTTGCTATTTATTTATGTTTTGATACCATGCCAATAAAAAAAATGAAAACAAATATATATATATATATATATATATATATATATATATATATATATATATATTTCTGGGTGATCCTCAATATCACTGAAGTTAATTTCAAAATAATAGTTTTGAATTGTTTTTAGATCAAGATACAGCAGGGCACACATTTCTCATGACGATATCAAGTGGAAGCCCCTCTTCTCGAGATGACACATATTTTAATAAAAATAAACACATACATACAAAGGTTACACACTCAAATGTTAGACTGGATTAAATTATAAGAAAATGTACAAGTGATAAGTTGTCTATTCCTGAATTAAAAAATACACAGTTATGATGATCTATATTAAATCTGGACAGCTCAGGATATAAGCCCATCACTGAGAATATCAAATTGATTTTCTTGGTTTTTGTTAAAAAAAAGTTACAAGCATGATAGAACTCAGCATTGGACAAAAAAATGTTGACTGGAGCAGTGATTGCGTGGATTCCAACCTAAACTCCTCTGATTGGTCATTGCGTTTTAGAAGTAAACAAACATGTCTGTGATTGGCTATGGTTGTGATTAAACATACCGGTCTGAGTTGATCTCACAGAACAAATACCTTTCTTTTTTATCCTTAAATATCCACACTTCCAGGTCAAATTTCTTCTTTTGGACATGTTTAAAATCCCAACTTGACACACAAGCATCAGTTAAAACACAGCTATCATCAATTTGGTCCTGCTCAAGATTCTGGAGCAGCTTGATCCATAACACTTGTGTGTTAGTATCCCAAAGTATAACATCAATGCAAATTAACAAAACAATTACCAATTTGTTCCACTTTAAATTAAAAATAAAATATTGCAGCATATTTTCACACCTGCCATTTCCCTTGCTAACTCTATCTATATGTGTTTTAACTTTCTCATTGTGAGTCTTGTTTGTGTTACACTGCATATCTGAGCTCTCTCTGGTTACCCGTGTTATGGTTTTAATCTTGTGCCTGGTTTCTGGATTTCCCAGTTTACCTGTGTTTTGGACTCTGTTGTTTGGATTGTTTGACCCTTTGCCTGGTATTTGGATTATGATTGTGGATCACCTTTTTGGAGTACTTTTAGATTACCAGTTCATAACACATCTGTGCTTTAAAACAATGTGTAATTTATAAAACAAGACAATGAAAGAAGACACATGACAGTGTGATCTGTGTGTCTCTGTGTCTTCAGTCTCTGTTGATTGTGTGACTGTGACATCTCTGTAGAATCAGAATCAGAAAGAGCTTTATTGCCAAGTATGCTTGCGCATACAAGGAATTTTTTAGTTGTAGTGACATAAGCTTCCAGTACACAGAGACAACACACAACAAAAAAACAAAAACACCTTTGCAGATAAATAAGTGTATAAACAATTGTGCTATAAATGATAATGGAATAGGATTGAGTAAGATGCAGGGATGTACTAGGATGAAGGGGTAACAAATAAATATATATTATATTTATTTGTTATATAGCGGCTCTTATTCACCATCAGCTGATCCTGAGGAAACTGGACTGACATCTCAACACTGAGAGTCCTACAATAAAACACACAGACAGTCAGATATGAGTATGAGACATTACTGCTGTCACATCACATCAGCAGATCCAGCTCAGAAACACACAGTGTATTCATATTACAGCCAGAGATATGAATGAACAACTGATCATAGATTAATAATGATCAACAACTCTCTCTTTATCATTTACACACAGAGACACTGGAAGAGATGAAAATAATCCCATATGTATAGATCATCACATAATTAAACAGTTTAAAGTACAGAAACTAAAGTGGAGCTGAATTATTATCTTATATTCTCCAAATATGTCTGTTACAAAACTTTGGCCATTTTAAAAGATTTAAATAATAATATACTCACAGTAGTCTAATGTCTCCAGTTTATAACGTGGATCATCTTTCAGATCAGAGAGTATCTTTACTTCTGATTTTTCTAGATTATTCGACTTCAAATTCAGTTCTCTCAGGTGTGAGGGGTTTGATCTCAGAGCTGAAGCCAGAGCAGCACAACCATCTTCTGTGACGCCACAATAATCCAACCTGTAGAGAACAATGACACACTCTTCACTCTCTCAGATCAGATCAGTTTAGCTGTGAATCCATTAGTAAAGAGAAAGTACAAATCAATGTGTGATGCATCATTGGACTGAGATTTAAAATGTCAAAGAACAAAAACATGATCATAAATCATTTGAAGCCTCATTCAAAAAGAAAAACACAGACACAGTGTTAATTGTAGTTGAAGTGTGTGTAGTTGGTTATTGACTCTAGTTTCAGAGCAGGAGAGGAGTTATAATGACAAGCATTGACACAGACTGCTGCTGACAGGAGGAGATTTATGAATGTTGATGCTCATTGGTGCTGTTTGAAACTGTCATGTGCTTCATGATTGAACAGACAGCCGAATGTTAGATATTGTTTCATATTGATATAAGGACTGATCTTGTCTGGAGAAACAGTCATTTGCTCCTCTAATAAACACCTACAGGAGGACATATGCTTTACATCTCATGTATTAACTCTTGTGATCAAACACATCATCGTGTCATGTTTGGCAGCTTATAAACTGAACAGAAATCACTAAATCACACATTAGTATCTGAACATTCAGGTTAAATCTTTATGACATCTGTGAGAACACAATGAGCTCATGTGATTTCAGAAAAAGTAGAAAATAAGAGGAAAATAAACTCTTACACAGAGATGGGCAGGTGAAGGAGTATTAATCAAACTAGCAGAAGCAACTGAAGCTCCAGTAAATGTTTGGTGTCCAAAAACAGGAGCAAGAGCTCATGTGATGTGATGAAGATGAATGAAATGAACTTCATCTTCAGTCATTTGTGCTGAGATTTAGTGTGTCTAGTCAGAATATACATTAAAGGACACATCTTACAGAAGACAAACACATGAGACGATCAGAAAGATGATCTTACCACAGTATCTCCAGTTTACAGTGAGGATCCTCCAGTACAGCACAGAGCAGACTCACTGAATTTCTTATTTTATTCCCAGACAGATTCAGTTCTCTCAGGTGTGAGGGGTTTGATCTCAGAGCTGAAGTCAGAGCAGAACAACCTTCTTCTGTGACGTCACAATATCTCAACCTGTAGACAACAATGACACAGTCTTCACTCTCTCAGATCAGATCAGTTTAGCTGTGAATCCATTAGTAAAGAGAAAGTACAAATCAATGTGTGATGAATCATTGGACTGAGATTTAAAATGTCAAAGAACAAAAAAAAAACATGATCATAAATCATTTAAAGCCTCATTCAAAAAGAAAAACAAATCTTTATTGAACTGTCAGGAATTTTCACCAAATTGTCTTGTATAGACATTCATACAAATCTGTTAAATCACACTATTCATTACACAGCTGAGCTTCATACTGCTATTTTGATCTGTATTAATATGTGTGGAGCAGTGGTGTATGTGTATGCATTTGTGTGTGTGTGTGTGTGTGTGTGTGTGTGCGTGTGTGTGTGTGTGTGTGCTTCTCCATCACTCAAGGATATCAAAACCTGAGATCTCCTACACTGTGAGATATTATTCATACTTATTGTAAATTGTGGCAGATAGTACTTACACCTCAATGTATTGCAGTGCTTTACAGAACAGTAGGTAATAACATATTCTTTATATGATTCTATTGATTATAAACAGATGCTGTCTTCTAGTGTCCTTCCTTGTGTCTATTCCTAAAGCCCCCCCACACCTGCTCCTAATCACACTGAAGCTGCTGATCAGTAAAGCTGTTCTTGAAGCTGCAGGAAGAGACTCACGCTTCTGAGTTTGGGAACAATATGAGCTGCATGTGATTGATTCTCCAGAACATCTGATCAACGTGAGGACACCACATATAATTTCAATTATATACATGTTAGACATTTTATTTCCATGTTTTGAATATTTTCTTATGTTTTCTTTAATATAAACACCTCTCTGAGCTAATATACAATGAAATAAATGAGAAGAAATGCAGATTTGTACTCGGGTCGGTCGCCTCAAAAGCCCACTGTTCTTACTCTCTCACTTATCTGACTGGTTTCTTTAGTAATTTTGTCTGCTAACAGTCAAGCCTTTGCTAATAAGACGAGCTATTAGCACTTAGTGTAAACAGAATCCATTTAAAGGTGTTACTAATGCAGAAACAGCTTTAACATGAACACAGAAGTCCACACATGAACAAGAAACAAAGTCACACAATGTTTTACTTTCTGTATCTCTGTATCTTGATTGACAGTTGTTTCATCCAATCAGTAGTAAGTATTACATTCACAAATAATACCTAATTAGAACATTTTGTTTGACTAATTGTGTTTTCAGACTTTTCTGGGGTGATTTGTTTTCACTTCACAGATATTTTACAGTGTGTCATATATAATCTTACCACAGTTTCTCCAGTTTACAGTGAGGATCCTCCAGTACAGCACAGAGATGCTTCACACCCAAATCTCTTATTTTATTCTGAGACAGATTCAGTTCTCTCAGGTGTGAGGGGTTTGATCTCAGAGCTGAAGTCAGAGCAGCACAACCTTCATCTGTGACGCCACAATCTCTCAACCTGTAGAGAACAATGACACAGTGTTAATTGTAGTTGAAGTGTGTGTAGTTGGTTATTGACTCTGGTCTAGTTTCAGAGCAGGAGAGGAGTGCATTGCCACAAACTGCTGCTGATAGAATGAGATTTCTGCATGTTGATGCTCAATGGTGCTGTTTGAAACTGTCATGTGCTCAACGATGCTGATTGAAACTGTCAGGACTAAACGGACACATAAAGCTGATTGTGAAATATTGTTTCATGGTAAAAATGGTGGTTTGATAGTGAAATAAAGATGTAGGTGAGGCCATTTACTTCACAGGAGCCACATGTTCCCCATTACAGATCATTTATTAACTTGAAACAGTCATTTGCTCCTCTAATAAACACCTAAAGGAGGCCATTTACTTCAAAGTCACTAAATTACACATTAGTACCTGAACATTCAGGTTAAATCTGTATGACATCTGTGAGAACACAATGAGCTCATGGGATTTCAGAAAAAGTGGAAAATAAGAGGATAACAGGGTTCGTACAGAAACTGCAAGAGATCTTACTTATCAAACAATACGGTTAATGTTCAGATTCTTTCAAATTCTAATAAAACAAAATGATACAAATAAAGTGCAGCACAGAAGCATGCAATGACTGTGGCAACTTTAACATTTGAAAGGATATTATTATTGCCTTATTCAAACTATTTTTTTTTCATAAATATATGATTGACTTGCAGAATAAAAGCTGTATCATACACTTGGGATTTGATGAGCTGTGTCACCAATTATCAGTACTAGGGTGTGTGACCATAAGAGGTCGGCTGATTGATCAGACGGCCGATTTTTGGCATTTTTTAATTAATCGGCATTGGCCAATTGTGCTGCAAATTAGGCCAATTCATAGGCAGGCGCACAGGCAGGCAGCTAAGCGTTGTTGCAGAACTCCCTCTGAGACTGTGTGAGAGAAGGAGCAGCTCACACTCTGCAGCAGTGGCTTGTTCACACACAGCTTCAGCTGAAACAGCCCCTTTAATTATGTTTTACCCTACTAGAATTGATGCAGGAAAATTATCATTCATAAGTGCAACAAGTCATTTGCATGTGAAAGTACAAACACATTCAATTGAGACGAAACTTCTGTGCTGATTATAACATGCACGTTAATGTTCCTCATTAAATGTGTTTAGGTCCAACAATATCCTCCACGATGTTATCGCTCGTGGCCAGCGCACTCTTAAGCAGTTGGGAGCAGCAGGCTGTGTAATATGTGTGGAATCTTTTATTTTTGTTATCACTATGGCTATTTGACTTATAGCAGTGTCCAGTGTTTCCTATACATCAAGTTATTTGTGACGGCTAGTCACTATATCAAAACCGCCACAAATAGATTTTGCAAAAGGCTTATACTTCATTGAATAAACTGAGCGCTTCACGTTTCAAAATTTAAATGCAGTGCACACATGCACACTGTCACGATCTAATGCACTATATGCCGGATTTTTAAAAACATGTAGGCCTACCGGAATGCAAAAAATCTAAATCTGACATTTTCCAGAACCGAATCCAGCAGGATCAAATTAAGTACTGGTCATAATAATCAAATAAAAAGATTTAATTTGAGAAAGCGGTTCTCTTACTGTGCAGCACAGCCACACGCGCACCACAGTTACGTTTGGGTTAATCTTATTTTAAATGCCATAATGTCATTTTAAAACATTGCAATTGTGTTTTAAAATACAACAACAAGCACAACAAAACCATTTAAAGAGGCGCGTTCAGTGCTCTCCGTGGGGGAACAGGATGTGAAAAAGTTAAAATGGTATAATGAGTTCGAAGGGCTCTCTTCATTTTATCAAATGATCTTAATCACATCTATTCATGTTATAATCCTGCTACTAGGATTTTTTTCAGACTAAAACCCCTTTAATTCAAGTGAGAAAGCGTTTTGTATGTGTCTGTGTGTGTGGCTTTTGCACATCTGCAACAGACACATTTTGCAGCATTACGGTTAACGATTAATATTTTAATTTATAGTTTATTTAAATGTTTGCTTTTAGTGGATGTTTTTGTAAATTGATTTATTTTGATCATGGAAATTATCGAAAATTGACATCCCTATTTCAAACAAGTAACTTTAATGGTTCATAACAGTTAGAATGATGCCTGGACACTATTTGTCTGAGATACAACTATTTAAAAATCTGGAATCTGAGGGTGCAAAAAAATCTAAATATTGAGAAAATCATCTTTAAATTTGTCCAAATTAAGTTCTTATACATATTACTAATCAAAAAATGAACTTTAAAGTAGTTTTTTTTTGTAAATTTAGTTTTTATATTTTTGGAGTATGATCTTTATGTCTTAATGATTTTCGGCTTAAAAGAAAAATCTATAATTTTGAATCATACAATGTATTTTTGGCTATTGCTACAAATATACCCCAGTGACTTAAGGCTTTGTGGTCCAGGGTCACATTTGATTACAGCAGTTCCCGGGGAAACTGGCCAGTGAAAAAGATCTCACCAGCTCACAAGATAACACAGATAATTGGTTCACTAGATTGAGACAATATTTTTATGCTATTTTTAAGATTTTTTTGTAATGACAAAATATTTGTCGTTTAAAAACACACAAATCTAAACAATGCAGTTGTATTTTGAAATATTTTAACTAATGATTATTTTGGTAATCAAGTAATTACTAATTATTTTAACAATTGAGAAATCTGATATTTTTTTGTAATACAAATAGACCTAAGTGAAAAAAAACAGGCTTAAGGGTGAATTATGTATATATAAACTCACAATATATAATTGTTTCAAATAAAGTATCAAAACCAAGTAGTTACATGGTTTTATAGATCATTTAAATCCATGTAATTTTAATATTTGGCCACATGCAAACTCAGAGCAAGGGTTAGAACTTTTATTTTGAAATGGCGATGTACAACAAATCACAAATTTAGAAATATATTGATGTAGTCTCCTGTTTTGGCATAGGTTAATAAATGATTTAGGTTACAAATCTAGTGAGATAACATTCACTGTTTACCCAGATGAATGTTAAGCAACCCAAACTCACAGTATATGCAGAGGAAGAGTTTGTGACCCGAGCAGCTGAGATAGAGACGCTCAACTTGTAAATGATAACAGTGCAACACAAAATGCATCAGACTTTATATGTATTCCCAAATGAAACCCAAACGAACAGCACATGTAATAAAAGACCGAACAGTGTAATACAAGCACTATCAAAGGCCTTCCAAAAGAGGACACGACTAGAAATCATGTTTATATGACGTTTATAATGGGTTTTATGCTTATGTCTCATCACTCTGGCCGGATAAGGCATCACAATATGTTAAAGAAGCATAACATTTCCGTCACAGGCTTGAGGCATTTGGCCAATCACGACGCACTGGGTAGCTGGCCAATCAGAGCACACCTTGCTTTTCAGAAAGATGAGCTTTGTAAAAATCGACCCGTTTCAGAAGGTGGGGCATAGAGGAGAAACAAACGTACAGTATGTGGAAGATAATGTGTTTTTTAACCTTAAACCACATAAACATTTCATTACACTTATGTTAATACTTTTATTCAGTTTTAGCAGCATCATATGACCCCTTTAAACTCTCACAAGAGTCACCTAAGAGGGGAAATCCCCCATTTTCAAAAATGAAATTCAGGCCCTGGATAAATTTCTAAAAGGATGTAGACTGTCAAACACACAACTATCAGCCAATCACAGCAGTGTGTGTTTACTTCTGAGTCTACAATCCTCCACATCTATTCAAACAGAGCGCTCTGATGAGGAGGTCAAAAACAGGACAGAAAATAACTTATTACTTCTAAATTATGTTTTTTTGATGTAAAAATCTTGACAACATTCAAGGCTGTCAAACATACACAACTTCCTTACTTCTAAATTATGATGGTTTTTTTTATATAAAAACCTTGATAACATATAACAACAATATAACAGATTACAAAAGGCACATTTTAAATTATTGAAAACCCAAATAATTTATTCATATGCCACTTCTCATTCTCTGAATCTAACGGTGTCACTGATTTGATATAAAACACATCAAAATACTGACCACTAAAATCTGGATAACATCTGCAGCACTGAAAATTTATAAACTTTTAATTTAGATTTTTTGAATGTTTTAAGAGTGAAGTGATTGTTCTCAGTGATACTTACTGAACTGATCTGGATTTTTTAATCACAGGCAGCAGCTTCTGTAGAACTTTCATATTTTCAGGATTATTCTTTTCTTTAACAAATTTATCAAGACGAAACTCCTTCAGTTCCTTTTCTGACGTCAACAACACAAAAACTACAGCTGACCACTGAGATGAAGAGAGTTTGGCTTCCTTTATTCTTCCAGATTTCAGATCCTGTTGTATTTCCTCCACTAGTGAATGATCACCCAGTTCATTCAGACAGTGGAACAGATTGATGGATTTCTCTGGAGAATCAATGATTCCTTTCTTGATGTACTCAACTGTTTTCTCATTGCTGTCAGAGCTGCTTCTTTTCAGTTTCATTAGACCTTGTAGGAGAATCTGATGAGACTCCACTGACAAACCCAGAAGGAACCGCAGGAAAAGATCCAGATGTCCATTTTTACTCTGTAGAGCCTCATCCACAGCTCTCTGATGCAGCTCAGATAATGAAACATGCTGAAACAAGATTTCAAACCAGTCCTTCTCTTTAGATTGCAAACTCTGGTCAATCACATTTCTGTTGTTGTTGGTCCAGGAGAGGTGCACATATAGAGCTGCTAGATGTTCCTGAATGCTCAGATGAACAAAGCAGAAGACTTTCCCCTGATACAAGCCCAACTCCTCTCTGAAGATCTGAGTGCACAATCCTGAGTACACTGATGCTTCTGTCACATCAATGCCACACTCTCTCAGGTCTTCATCATAGAAGATCAGGTTTCCTTTCACAAGCTGCTGAAAAGCCAGTTTCCCCAGTTTGAGGATCATGTCTTCATCTGTCACCTTCTTCTCATAGTGCTTCGCATGTTTGATGTTTGGTCTGAAGGATCAGGAAGTGTGTGTACATTTGAGTGAGAGTCTTGGGAATCTCTCCACTCTCTGCTGGACTCAACATCTTCTCCAGAACAGCGGATGAGATCCAGCAGAACACTGGGATGTGGCACATGATGTAGAGGCTCCTTGATGACTTCAGGTGTGAGATGATCCTGTCGGCCAGACTCTGATCACTGATTTTCTTCCTGAAGTATTCCTCCTTCTGTGGCTCATTGAAGCCTCGTACCTCTGTCACTCGATGGACACACTCAGAGGGGACGAGATCAGCTGCTGCTGGTCTGGAGGTGATCCAGATGAGAGCAGAGGGAAGCAGATTCCCCTCATGAGGTTCATCAGCAGCACGTCCACTGAGGCTGATTCAGATATATTACACAGTTTCACTTTGCTCTTAAAGTCCAGAGACAGACGACACTCATCCAGACCATCAAAGATGAACAACACTTTATATTCATCACTGGATATTTCCATTTCTTTAGTTTCAGGGAAAAAGACACGAAGAAGATCTGAAAGACTGATTGTTTTGTTCTTCATCAGGTTGATTTCTCTGAAAGGAAGTGGAAATATGAGCTGGACGTCCTGATTCTCTTTCCCTTCAGCCCAGTCCAGGATCAACTTCTGCACAGAGACTGTTTTTTCCAATGCCAGCGACTCCCTTTGTCAGCACAGTTCTGATGGCTTTGTCTTGTCCAGGTAAAGGTGTAAAGATGTCACTGCATTTGATGGCTGTGTCCTCTGTTGCTGCTCTCCTGGATTGTGTCTCAATCTGTCTCACCTCATGCTCATTACTGATCTCTCCACTCTCACTCTCTGTGATGTAGAGCTCTGTGTAGATCTCATTCAGGAGTGTTGGGTTTCCCTGCGTCGCTGTTCCCTCATACAGACGCTCAAATTTCTTCAGCAGATTTGATCTAAACCTGTTGAGGATTTCATGCCTGGAAAATTAAAATACTGCATTATTAAATAAGCTAATGAGCACAGTGTCTTTTATGTATTCTGTATCATAATCAAATAATCTTCTACAGAAATATTAGACCTGAGATCAGTCTTTGTATCTCCACTCTTAAACTGTATTGGATGACCCATAGATGCCTCACTCCTCACAGACACACAGCTGGACTCTGCTTCTGATCTCTTCTGATGAACTGAACTATAACAAAACAGATTTAATTCATTGATGATATAATTTTGATGAATTAATTATAATTTAATTCATTGATGATTATAATTTAAGTATTTTTCATCAAAAACGCTCAATGATGAGTCTTTTTTAAAATAAAATCTTCATTTTAACTTAAAAATCTCCAGACACAAAAACACGACGTTGATGGGACCCATCATTCAAGATGATTTAATACAGTGTTTATTCAAAGTACATGCATGTTAAATAGTCTAAATGAACTTGTATCTTATATAGTATCCCAAGACCTTGATTGCATGTTTACGGAAGAGGATTAGGGCCAAGCAATAATAAAAAAAAATATATATATATATAAAATATATATATATTTTTTAATGAACAATTCCTGAATAAAATGGGACCGCAACCTTTATATCAAACATTTTGAAATCGTCCACAGCTGAGCATCGCAGGAGGCAGGTTCTGTGCCAGAGCACACGAAGTGAATGCGCATGCACAAAGTTATTTTCAGATGCAATGAAAAAAATATAATTTAAGTAAGCAGGTGTGTAAAATGTCTGCGTGCAAGATTTGCGCGGCGCCAGTGATGCTGAGTGCACGCACAGCATTTATTCTTATTTGTTTTATCTTCTTTACAAATCTTGTTTGGTTTTATTTTGCATAATTGCATGTAAAAAATAATTTACGTTGTAATGCATAAGCAAAATGTGAATTATTATTCATATTCAAGTGCGAAAATTATTAATGCATGCAGGACAGGGAGGCGCCCTCTAGATCACTTGAATTTTTTTCCTGATAATGAAATAACTGAAAATTGGGGTGCTTCACATACATGAGAAATATATCTACAGAAAGCTTGAAATGTCTTTTAAACGAATCAATTCAGAACGAAAGCATTATGTAATCTGTGAAGGTTGTATTTCTCTTTAAAGGCGCGTACATGTGGAGAGAGCCAGCAGTGTGAATATCATCTTGCAGCCGACAAGAAAACATTTGTTTATTAATAAATAATTAAAATGTCTCCTTTTTTACAATTATTTTTACAATTTTTACTTCTGCCTGTCCTTGTGGCAAACTTAATGCATGTGCTTGAGCGCGGAATATATTAAGGCTCATTATGGTTTATAGATGTTAATTTCATATAAACCTCTGATTAGTTGTATAATGACAAATGAACGACTAGTAACTAGAAAAATCTTACGTGGGAGGCAGACCTATTAAATACCCTCTAGACATCTCTGTTAAAGTTTTTAAAGCATTTTATACGCGTTTGCATAAATTCTTCTTTCAGAACGGTCTGTAATGGGAGAGAAGCTTTAACACTGATTTTTCCTCTGAAACACAAAAACGTAAATTGAAATAAAATTGATATTTTATGTTTTGAGAATGGCCATCCCTTCGCTACAGATATTGTTACTTCTGGTTTGTGCATTGTAAATAGGCTACAATAATAATAATAATAATAATAATAAAAAAAAAAAAAAAAAAAAAAATGTCTCCAAAAACTCCAAAATGTTTTTTGTCACGTCTGTAACGCATGTGTATTCCCAAATCTATAAAAAAGCCTATAAAACATCATAGACGGATCATACTGATGTCTGGACTCTGTTTGGGATTTAGAAAAACCAAAAAACCTATCTAAACCTGTTCTGCAACCCTCATAAGACACTGTCCATATGAAAGACCAAGAGATTCACACATTTATATCAACCCCCACAAGCTATACAGAGCTACCCCCAACCCCCTCCAGCTGAACTGAATTCGGTCTGTTTTTTGGCTGCGAGGAACGGTGTGTTCTCATGTTACTGGGTTGAAACACGCCTGCACTCACAGCAGCCCTACTCTTTTTATTCATTATTTTCCCGCAGCCAATATTATTGTTTTTTACAAGACCATGCTAATAACAAATTATCAGTTGATAATTAATCATTATTTTACGAAAATCATTGTTATTTGTGAACGTAGCGTTTGCGGAAGGCTTTAAGACCAAGCGGAGTCCTCCATCAGCTGCTCCCGCTTCACAGCGGGCGGGACTCGCGCAAACTGCACCCAGCTTCAAAGTCCGCAAGGTTTGATTTAACTAAATCAGTTTGAGCGAATACAACTTACTGATCATGAGCCCAACATTTAGCAAGACAGAAAAACATTCAGTCTACCTGAAGGAAGATGTATTTCATTGTAAGTTAATGCTGTTAAATAGAGAGTTAAAATGGAGAGAGAGAGAGAGAGAGAAAACCGTGTTGGCTATTCCTAAACTTGGACCTCATTATATTGAAGTACAAATCCAAACACCAGAAGCAACCTACACTCTGTTCTTTCATTGAAAAGTATGTTTTTTTGTTTATTCACAGGCTATACGGTTGAAATAATATTTTAGTTCAAAACTTTAAGTGCCATTGTTCTAAATAAAAAAAAATGCTTTATTGGCTAACGTTTCATAGACCTTCAGTTGTTATGCTCTAAAATCCCATGCCATTTGTAATTTCACAGTATTTTCACCTCCTAAATCACTAACCTTTAAAGTCACAATTCTATAATGGTCAAATTTACACAGGCCGATGGCACTTTTAATGACATTATTTTTTTATTTTTTATTTTTTATTTTTTTTTAAATAATTGTAGCCTACATAAATAGGTGAAGCAAAACAAATATGAATAATATTTGGATCGTCCCTTATTTTTTTCCCTTATTTTCTTAAAGAATAAACACTTATTTTCTACAACAATAAACATGATAACATATTATTAATTCATAGAAATAATTTAAGCATTTAAAACCTGATAACATATTATTAATTCATAGAAATAATTTAAGCAATTAAAACCTGATAACATATTATTAAATTCATAGAAATAATTTAAGCATTTAAAACCTGATAACATATTATTAATTCATAGAAATAATTTAAAGCATTTAAAACCTGATAACATATTATTAATTCATAGAAATAATTTAAGCATTTAAAACCTGATAACATATTAATTCATAGAAATAATTTAAGCAATTAAAACCTGATAACATACTATTAACTCATAGAAATAATTTAAGCAATTAAAACCATATTATTAATTCATAATTCATAGAAATAATTTAAGCATTTAAAACCTGATAACATATTATTAATTCATAGAAATAATTTAAGCATTTAAAACCTGATAACATATTATTAATTCATAGAAATAATTTAAGCAATTAAAACCTGATAACATTATTAATTCATAGAAATAATTTAAGCAATTTAAAACCCTTTTTTTTTAAACTTGAACTTCAATACTATTAAAATGACTTTAAAATCTCAAGGAGTTTTATAAGTTAAAAAGGGTAAAATGTCACAGTGCATGTTAAATAGCCTAAATGAACTTGTGTAAACAATATAATTAGAACTAACAATATAATTCGATTTTTTTTTTAAATGAACAATTCCTGTATAAAATGGGACATCAACCTTTATATCAAACATTTTGAAATCGTCCACAGCTGAGCAATTATATCAAAGTTGAGCGTGCGAAGTGAATGTGCTGCACAAAGTCATTTTCAGATGCAATGAAAATAAAAAAATAAATAAAAAAACTTGGATAGCCTAGATTAGGCCCAGACTCTGTTCCTAAGTATATAATAATTATAATTACTGTTAACCCACAGTTACAAATTTTAACCCGATTACAACAGTCATCATTTTAATTTGATGATAGTAGAGGTGCAGAAATAAGACACTTCATCTTCAACTTCATTTAACATCACTCTCTTACTTGATCTGGAGAAACTGTGCATCAGATGAAAGTTTAAAGACTCTAGCTTCGATATTTGACCACTGTTTTGATAAAACATTGTTGCAGTGACAGTTATTTATTAATTTATGTCAGGAGTGCAAAATAATAAATCCGTATTATGCCAAATTTTGAATAGAAATTCACCACTCATTCATATTCAGTCACGTCAGCAGTGGTTTATTTGTGTTCACATAGACTCACTGAACAGCGTCAAAAAGGGTTTATAGACCAAAGATGCATATCTACGGAGATATATTGATATATTTACTGATGTTTACTTCATATTTCTTCAGACAGAATAGTCATTTCTATTCATTTTCCACTGATTTACGCGATCTGATGATAAATAGCCTCTCCCAGCGGTGTATGTGTGTGTGTATTTATTGGTGTTTGCGCTGTGTCTCACACAGTCTCTGATTCGTCCTTCGTCTTGTCAATCTTAGAGTCCCATAACAAGACAACGTCACATCGTGTCACATGCTTCATGTACACTTCCGCATTGATATCTGACCACAACAACACAGATACACCTCTGTACCCACGACATATCCAAACAATAAACACGCGATTACGATAGTAAAGCTTGGTATGCGATTTTCTTGAGATTTGGGGCATTTTTATAGAAAATATTGGGAGTTTTTATATGAAATGAATCCTTGTACAGCGATGTAAAAAGGCTATAAATAGCATATTTTTACAACAGTAAACGACCAAATTCCACTTGTGCTCGCAAAAGGAAGTTATTACAAAACGCTCGATCGGGGTTTAAAGTGAGTTTTGAGTAAAAGTGTACTAATAATTTCATAAATAGTCTGATATAGCTTGATGCTAACGTTAGCTCTAATGCTGCTAGATAACAGGTGCGGTTCTTCTTCATAATGCATTTTTTCATAATAATTCACGTAAGGTCGTAAGAAAATGTTTTGTTGTATTTTTATAGTAAGGCTTTTAATAAAAGTGGGGCAAATGAATACTGGAACTGAAGATTTGTGTCTTTGTAGACCTTAAAATACCACAACAAAGGCTAATAATGGCGGAATAAAAACAAAAGAATAATGCGGATAATGTGTCATACCTGGCGGAGGTGTGAAAGGATCGTTTCGTGAGAACAATAGAATCATGAATGGAGGATCGTTCAGAGCCAAATAAACATGAGAAAGCATAAATGAGAGCTTTACATGTGAGTTTACAGAAGATGACAGGGGTAATAAATCAATCCGATTAGCCTTCTATAAAAACACACGACATGGCCTTAGAAAATATTTCATAAAATTCACAGTTTTACAGATTATATTATGAAATTTCAAATGAAGCATTGGTAGACTTGTGGCTTTAGCTACACTATGTTTCTAAACACATATCCTACATCAACAATTTTTTAAATACATTTAAAAAATATGTTTTTCATATTTCTATTTTTGTTTTTATGTTTGAGTTTATATATCTTTATTATCATAACAGTCTGAGTAATTCTGATTCCTGAACAGTAAACTTTGAAGTGTCAGCTTTGTGAACATATGTTGATTATGTATCTAATCAGAAAGAATCATGAGCAGAAAACCTTTTTATTTTGGGTATGTCATTTCTGTCTCTATGCTGAAAATGGGGGGTAACTGGTAATTTGGGTATAATCGCCTATTTTCGTTTGCTGCATGTTTTTTATTATTATTATTTTTTTTTTTTCTTTTCTTTTTTTAAAACAGGCTAAAAAAATAAATTAAGTTTGTGAGAGGAAAAAATATATAAGTCATGTATAAGTTGCATAAATAAATTACAGAAATAATAACGGCTGGCCTAATAATGTTATAATGTGCCAACAGGATATTTTTAGTTCTGTTCACTTCACAAATCCTTTAACTTTAACAAATTTATCAGAACAGAACAAGAATTAAAAATAGGGCTGGGCGATAAATCGATTTTATCGATTAACTCGAATGTGTAGTTTACATCGGTTTGTTTGAATGAAAATAGGTTTTCTTTTTAACATCCACCGACGCTCCACTCAGGGCTCCCGTTGTTCCGATTGGGCTCAACCCTCCTCCGTGCGTTTGCCATACATGCTGCCGAGCAAAGTATGTTTCTCCGGAGCGCGGAGTAGAGCGGTGTGATTTTGACTGGAGCGAGGCGCGGGTTTTTTTAAAAGTCAGAGCGTCGTGGTTTTTACTCGCTCCAAGAGCACTCCTCCACTGCTCCATCACGAGTACAATTCATGCCAACGGGCCGTAATATAACTGCATATTTAGCAATAATTCACATGTTAAACATATTTAGCTATAGCTTGATACAGATTAATCTCTCAAATCAGAAGATTATAATGACGGCAATAACCGAGCGGGAAGTTATAGGCTAGTTCTCAAGGAGTTTGTCTTTTCTTTTTTTTTACTGAATATTTCTGGGTTAAAGCATGATTTAAACAGATACAGCACATTCACACGCAATCGCTTTCGCAATAATGCATTCAAACAAATGTAATCTTACAATACTTCATCTTTATCTGATTTTGAAATCTGTAAGAAATGCATCGATCTGTAGATAAAATAACTGACGAAAATGAACTGCTATTTTCATTACAAACAAAATTTGCACAGCAGAAAGCAGCAATTATACCTTTTAATGCTGAAAATGTTATTAGTTTGGCATGTGGTAGGAAAAAAAGTTTGCACACAATAGCCTAAGCCACTTTGAAACTCTACTGTTATTTTATGTACTTTTTATTTTAATATAGGCTATGTTATTAACATAACATTTCAAACATACTGAAATACTTTAGCCACGGAGCGAAGGCGGAGCGGTGTTTCTAGTATCAGTGAGCGTGGAGTGATTATTAAATGCTCGGAACGCGGAGGGAAATAGTTGCCGCTCCACTCCACTCACATACTCCGCTACCGATGTGAGAGAGATGTTTTGCCCTACAAAATGAACAAGACCGCGGCAGCACAAGCACAGCATATCCGCCAAAAAGCAACCTGCAGCAATGCTCATTGCACGGCTCACCAAGCTTTACCATTGTGGCTCGCATGGCAGTAAATAATACGATGGTATGATCATGCAGTCAATACAGATATTTAATAAAAAAAAATAAAAACAAGCAGGGTTGTAACATAACCCATTTAAAAACGCATGCAATGTCTACACCGGGCATGAGTGGTGCGATCCGACAAAAGACAATAGAACCCAGTGATGTTGTCTAAACTGGACGCGGCGTGATGCGACACGATCCCCATCAGTAAACTGATGCTCGTTCTATTTATGACAAAATGTTCTGACACTACGTTCAGATGATTTGCAACTGTAGTGTGAGGTCAAGTTTAGACAGACTTTTAGCACAGCGGGGCGCAGCACGACAACTCTCGCGTCCAGTGTAGACACAGTTAGACAGTGTCTGCTCTATTTACAAATAATTTATATAAGAAAAAAAATGACTCACTGCGTAGTTGCCAATTTTAATTTTAACAGTTCTTAACGCCGAGTGGATGATTAGATGCATGATGGGCTAGTATTAAATAAAAATTTTAAAAAATCATCTTCTCAGTTATAAATTTGACTGGTAAATAATAAATAATTAATTATATTAAAACGTGTTTTGAACAATGTCTTTGTCATTTGAATATTGTAGGGGGTGGGGCAAAAAAATCGATTTAAATCGTAAATCGGATTTTTGGTGAAAAAAATCGGGGATTTTTTTTTTAGGCCATATCGCCCAGCCTTAAATTGGATTTTTGGTTTTTTTTTTAGGGGATTTTTTTTTTCCCTAATACACATACATACAAGCTATAAACAAACAAAAAATAAATGAATAATAATATAAAGCGAACCATAAGGTAAGGTTGGGCTCTCATTCGGGAGAAATCCAAACGTTTCCATATTCGTGATGTTGCCTATTTCAAGCTTAACTATTATTCATTAGGTAAATTAGGCTTTGTAGTTCACGCGTGTTTCAGTATTGACGAAAAAAAAAAAAAAAAAATCATAATTAGCAAAAATATGCCAAAGTGGACTACTGCTCGCTCGGTGAACGACTGTTTCCTATGAATATGTGTGCGAGGCACCAGCGAGATCAAACAGCTGAAACAGATAATACTCAATTTTTGGTCACACAGTAAATGCATATATCGAAAATGCAAACTTTTAGCAGTTTGAAAAATCAAGAATAATAACAGAGTTAATAATAATTATTGCTAAATGCTGGGCCGTTCTCATTTCGATCTGCAAATGGAACCTGAAGCTTTTAAAGGATTTAAACCAAGAATGAACCGAAATGAAAACATTTAGCTTTTTATCCGTATATATAGGCCTTATATTTAATGACTATTTAATAACAAACAAGAATAGCATGCATAAGAGCCTTTTTTGTAAAGGTCTTTCTTTTAATTTTGGATGAGTAGACTGTAGCCTAAGACTATCCTACATTTTGAAATTAACTCACTGTACATTTTTTAATGGTATTTAAAGATGTTACAATGTTATATCATAATGTTATTGTTGTTTTACTTCCTCCTTTTATCTCATTTTACAGTTACATTCAGTTCGCAATCCGTCCCTTTGCGCCACCTGGCGATAGTTTCGCGAATGAATTTAACACGCGACTGACTTGCAGTTAACGCCGCGGCCCTGCGGCGGTGGTACACGTGGCGGTATTACACATTTTGGTTGTCCACCTACTGTATATTAGCTTGCTTAAGTGTTTAGTTAATAAAAATCTTGTGCACAAATTACATGAGTTACTGATTCTGCCTTGCAAATCAATGTCCCTTTACGATTCCAATTTTGCTACATGCTCTAATGCATTAATACTGTATGAAAGTATTTTCTGTGGCCATGGAAATATCCTTTCTTAGAGTTGATATGAAATTGCGCTGAGGGTTCACTGGACGAACCATTTAATAATGCTACAGTTACTACTGGCAGCTCATAAATAATTGCGATCAAACATAATTAATTGTAATTATTTATATACAGTTTCCTTTTGAGCTTAATTTACAACCCACCCTTAACCCATTAATTTGCTTTATTTAACATCAAGAAGATCAGCCCCTTTCTTTGGGAACATGCTTCTAAAAAAAGGCCTCTAACACTTGCTTGCTCTATTCTTTTTCTATTAGGTTTTCTTTTTATTATATAATTAAAAAGACCCTTGCTACGTGTACTGCATTAAGCTAACTGAGACTTGTTACAGCACTTGCATATCATTGCTCTTTTGTTGATTTTGATTGCTTCCATTGTCATCATTTGTAAGTTGCTTTGGATAAAAGCATCTGCTAAATGTAATGTATTTTCTCTGCAGTGGACATGTATGAAATGATGTCCTGTGTTTCGTAACAGGAAGTCATATTTTACATTTATGCATTTAGCAGACGCTTTTATCCAAAGCGACTTACAGTGCATTCAGGCTTATGTGTGATCCCTGGGAATCGAACCCACGATCTTTGGCACTGCTAATTGCAATGCTCTTCCACTGTGCCACAGGAATTCTTTTGATTTGAAAAATGAATCAGATTTAAATAACAATTATATTTCCATAAGGATGTAACATTTTTTTCACTAAATTAATGTCAGCCATCTTTAAAGACCAAGGAAAGGATGTGGTCATGGTGAAACTTCGGTCACCATGATTCTGCCAAGCAAGACGTGGTCCTGGATCAACATTATTGACCAAAAATATAGACCTAACCTATCCCTACTCATAATATATCCCTAAAGTCAGCGGGAAATGATGGTTGAATAACAAGAAGCACCTAACTCTGGTTGTAAGGCTAAACTTGACATTTCCTGTAAACTTATCCCTAAATTAATATTAGTAAATTACTAAATTAATATAAGCTACATTTATGTGCAGAACTGGGATCGCTTTTTGCAGACGTTTGAATGGGTAAAATATAGAAATCATTTAC
The DNA here is from genome assembly GCF_018340385.1 of Cyprinus carpio. Lineage (NCBI taxonomy): Eukaryota > Metazoa > Chordata > Actinopteri > Cypriniformes > Cyprinidae > Cyprinus > Cyprinus carpio. Next base: position 27,410,650 of record NC_056597.1, read on the forward strand.
AAATAAACCTAACCAGTTGGAAATGAACTCCCTGTACTCCGTTTAACATGAGATTGAGTGAAACTCTGTGTGTTATGCCCCTTTAAAATATCAGACAAAAATATTTAAAGATTGAAATAGCATGATCTTTATAACATAAAATGACATGCTATAATTATATTTATATAAAATGTACCTGAGATCAGTCTTTGTATCTCCACTCTTAAAATTTACTGGAGGATTCATAGACCAATCACTCTTCACAGACACACAGCTGGACTCTGCTTCTGATCTCTTCTGATGAACTGAACTATAACAGAGAGATTGAATGTTTCATGAGGATTATAATCATCAAAAACACTAAATGATGAGTCATTTTTTAAATAAAATCTTAATTTTTACTTAAAAATCTCCAGACAAAAACACGAAGGAGACTCCCATCTCTCATCATTGAAGGTGATTTAATACAGTGTTTATTCAAAGTACCTGCATCCTGGAGAAAACTCTTGATCTGTGGATGTTTGTGTGTCCTCCATGATGAAACAGAATCTGATCTCCAGCACTGACTCTGAATAGAAATGACAAACAAACTCAATAATTGATCTGAACGGATCCTGAGAGAAACAGATCATGAGAGCGGCGTTCACTCAGATACACAATGTTAGTCGTGTATTAATAAATGATCAAATAAACCACACACAACACCAAACACCAATCACACCACCTTCATCTGCTCGAAAAAGAAAATATTAAAACATATACAAATAAACGTCCTTTAGAGTAAATCTGAAAGCGGAAGTCACTGTAAAGCACTCAGCACTCACCTTATTTACACAGATTCACAAAATCCACCGCCTTTCTATGAAGCAGCTACACGAAAATCATGGCTTAGTTCATATGAAACACTTTGATATTCCGTATAGAATCGATTCTGACTGTTTAAATTGAGAAACATTAACTCTGAACATCTGCTTTCACTTTTATTCGAGACACGAAAAACAATGATAGCGCCTAGACTCCACGCAGCTGTAATTCTTAGTGAGCGTCTTTAAACTCCACACACAGCGAAAAAACGCTTGCGATCCCAAATCATTCTTCAAATAAGGTACTGTAACGGTCTAGGTGTTTGTCCCTTTAAAGGGGCGGTCACACTGCACTTTTCGTTCCATTGACTTCCATTCATACGCATGCGAATGCGTCAGACCGGAAATGCACAAGTAGCCCAGGATACTATCGCAAGCCGTTTTAGCATTTAAAACTTGTTTTTGACTATCCATAAATATAATTTCGGATAGTCACAATTGTAATTCCAGATATCTATATTGAAATTATGACTCGTCGTAATTGGAATTAAGATATCTACAATGTCATTTTGACTAGTCACAATACACATTCCAGATATCTACAATGCTATTACGACTAGTCATAATCTTCCATTGACTTCCGCTGAAAAATATTTTCAGATATCTTCAATTGAGTTTTGACTACTCGTAATTCCAATTCAAGATATCTTTAAATATGATTTGCCTAGTCAAAACTATAATTAAAGGTATCTCAAATTACAATTTGACTAGTGATAATTCAGTTAGAGATATCTTCAAATTAGTTTTGACTAGTCGTAATCCCAATTCAAGATATCTTTAAATATGATTTGACTAGTCAAAATACAATTTAAGATATCTTTAATTCAAAATTTTTAAATATATCCACAATACATTTGTAGATATCTGCAATTCATTTATGACTAGTCAAATTACAGTTGTAGATATCTTGAATTGGAATTTTGACTAGGCAAATCATATTTTAAAGATATCTTGAATTGGAATTACGACTAGTCAAAACTCAATTAAAGATATCTGCAATTTATTTATGGATATCCCAGTCAGATTTTTGACTAGGAAGAACTTGATTTAGAGATATCTGCATTTAGCTTTGTGACTAGGCGTAACTGCAATGTAGATATCTGGAATTAACAATTTGACTAGTCAAAATACGTTTTATAGATATCTACTTTGTTTATTTTATTAATCTTTTATTGAGACCCACCTTATACGTTTTATTTAACCAGTCCTGGCTTGGAAACTGTTGTCATTCGCAGTTTTGTCAAGAGTTGTATAATAAAAGTCCTGCGTCTTTGGGTGATATTAAACTGTTTTATACAGAAGTAATTAAAAAGTATGGAAATAAAAATGTAGCTGGAGCATGTGTAAAAGTGGTAGGCTATATACAGAGAGGACTTAAATAGGCTTTTGAACCTGTTTTATATCGTAATGTTGAGACGTGTGTGCTGTGGATTAAATTTTGTTAGCCTTTATTTACAAACGAAACACATGTATAAACCTCATGTCAGCCGTTGCAACATTTAATATAATGTTAAAAGAATCAGTGTCTATTTACACTGTGCAATCCTGCCTTGTTGTCAGAGGCTAGTTACACTATCGCCCACCAACATGTGATTGGAATAGTCAACACTCATAAACGACGCAAACTCAGCATCAGTTGTTGTGGATTAGTGGTTAAAATGTGTGATTTTTTTTTTGATGGTATTGTGTTTGTATGAGCATTTTGTGTAGCATTTTTCGTCCTTTTTCAAATCTCATATCGTATCGGAAAGGCATTTATTTTCAATAAAAATTAAGGAAATAATTAAAAGGGTTGAAAATAAACATTGGGTAGGTGTAGGGAGGGCTTTATTGTCCCAGTAAGGTGGCATCTATTTAAAAAATTGAATTAAAATGATCATTTACACTCACCAAGTTATTATTGTGTACTGTTTTATAATGTACTACAATACTGAGGTGCAGATAATTGCCATTATTTGAAATAAGTAGTATAAATAGCACAAAATCTTGCTATTTTAACAGTGTAAATACAATCTATAATTATTTGCACTTAGTGTAAATGGCACATCGTTAAAAAAAAATACTGCTATTTTCACTTAGTGTAGAGAGAATCCATTGCTATTTTCACTTAGTGTTAATAGCATCTATCGCTAAGAAAATATTCTATTTACACCTAGTGCAAATAGCCGCTGCATAAAAGAATACATTGGCGCTCATCACTGAACACAGCAGAATATCATCATCATGGATCTCTTGCTAAAATACAATACAATACTCCCACCTTGTGGGCTATTTATGGAAGCTCGTTTCCGCCACTACATAAAGAAATTAATTAAAAAAATTAATTAATAAAGAAATAGATACTTTTTATCTCAGTTATATATATATATATATATATATATATATATATATATATATATATATATATATATAGTCTCGCAATGTCTATATAGCTATCGCAATTCTGAGGAAAAAAAGTCAGAATGAATGGTAAGATAAAATCTGCAAATTAGGCCTACATTCATTTTTTTAAGGTAGGCCTATCTTTCTTTAAATAAATAAGATAAAAGCAGCAAATAAAAGCTGCAAATTAAAATATATAATAAATAAATTCAGACGAGCAGTTTGTGATTTTCTAGGTGTAGGGAGGGCTTTATTAGGCCTTTAGGGTTAGCCTACATGATTCAGTTAAAACGCAGCGCTATACATACATGCATGCTGGAGACCTTTTACCATAGGAGGCTGCATCCAGATTTATTTAATAATCCACGAAGCACTTCATCCGGTAGCTTTTCTCCCCGTGACAACAAAAGCAGACTTTTATTATGTTGTTAGCAGTAAGCAGAGTAGGCGGGGAGGAGCTGAGTAAATATATTCTGACGTCACACAACAGCATTTCGACTAGGAGCGATTGCAATTCAGATATCTTAAACTATAATTGTGACTAGTCGAAACTGAATTAGAGATATCTCTAATTACATTTGTGGATGTATGACGCGTCTATTTAAGATATCTATAAAGTAATTACAGATATCTTAGTTTTGACTAGTCATAAAGTATTTAGAGATATCTTTAATCCGATTTCTTATTAGTGCAATTATAATTGCAGATATCTCTAATTGTCATTGTGACTAGTCGAATTATAATTATGACTATCCGAATTAGAATTGTGTCTATCCGAAATTATATTTATGGATAGTCAAACCAAGTTTTAAATGCTAAAACGGCTTGCGATAGTGTGCAGTCTGGACGATGGGGCGGGGCGACACGTTGGGGCGGAGCGGGACGTGTCGCCCCGCCCACCTCAGCCGTTATTGGATTATGATTAAGATGAGCTTATTGGTGTACTGATGAGTGACGATTTTACAGCTTATTGGTGTAGAGAATTATGACGCTGTGAGCAGGATTGGAATGCAGAAGTAGACATTCAGATGAATAAACTTTTAATATAAATTACACGTCAAAAAACACGTCACTTTTTCTGTAATTTGTTATCTGAACTGCACTATTTTCTAAATATACTTTATTCTAGTTATTTTTTCCCTCTTATTCATAAACCTACTCGAGTAAAGGAGAATTCAGCAACTTTGATTGATAACATCTTAACAAATAATTTGAGTGAAGGAATGAAATCTGGAGTCCTGTATGTGGATTTGTCTGATCATTTCCCTATATTCCAATTTTCGTTAATCAAGTTTAATACAACCAAACAAAAAAAGAAAAAGATGCTTAAAAGAAGTATGAGCAAGCTAAATGTTTCTAAATTTAAAGATATGCTTGCCAGTACTTCATGGAATGATCTTTACAAAGAAAAAAATGCTCATTTTGCATATCAAAACTTTATGAAAATTATAAGCGGTAGTTTCAATGAATGTTTTTCCAATTACTAGCTCTACTAGGAAATATAGTCAGGCCTTTAGTAAGCCTTGGTTTACAGTTGACTTGTTGAAGCTCCTGAGGAAAAAGAATAAATTGTACAAAAATATATATTTCAAATCCTACAACCCTTACCCGTGGTGCTTATACATCTTGTAGAAATAAATATACTTATTACATTAGATCGTCAAAAAAGAAATATTTCTGTGAGAAATTTAAGGGGTGTTCAAATGATACTAAAACCACATGGAAAGTTATAAATCAGTTGCTGCATAGAGATAAGTCTCATTCAGAATTACCTTCATTTTTTTTATGAAGGTGATAATTCTTTTAATAATTCATTTGATATAGCTCAAAAATTTAATAATTTTTTTGTTAACATTGGACATGAATTAGCCAATAAAATTCCTGTTTGTAATGGTAATCCACTAGATTATAAGGAATTATCCTTCTATTTCTTTTTTTCAGCCTCCTGATGTTCAAGAAATAAGTGATATTATTGATGAAATGAAAACATCTTCAAATGGCCATGATAACATTTCTTCATTCCTTGTCAAACAGATCAAGCAGTTTATTTTGCAGCCACTGGTTTTTCATTTTTTTCACTTTCTCTGAAAAACAGGAGTTGTACCAGAGGATTTAAAGGTCGCTAAAGTTATTCCTCTGTTTAAAGCAGATGACCCTTGTTGCTTCAGTAATTATAGACCCATATCCATATTGCCTTGTTTTTCAAAAATATTAGAAAAAGTTATATATAAAAGGATCTTATTCCATCTTGATTCTAATTTAATTCTTTATAAACATCAGTATGGCTTCAGGAAAAGCATGTTGTTTTATTAAAGGAATTTTAAAATATAAATTAAAATATAGGCCTAATATATGAGAATATTGACATTTTGCATATAAATCCATGTAGCCAAGCTCACTAAAATAGGCTACCACTTTTAATGCTCTGATGCAAAGTAAACCACAATTTATTTTGAATAATATAACATAATTCATATTATATAAATAATACTGCACACCTATTAAATGTGTCAGATCTAAAATATGGTGTAATACTGTGTAGCTTAGAGAAAATATAAGCACAGGCACAGGCTTGACATTTATCCTGCTTGAATTCGTTCTAAGAAATGCACATAACTTCATAATTACCAAACTTTCATCTGTGAATTTTAATAAATTTAAATATAGTGTTTTTCTTTCATTTTCCCTGACTGCAGCCGAGGCAAAGCTGACGTCTATTCGCGAAAATGTGCTTTGATGCGCTTGTTTGAAAACTTGTGATTAAAGCGCCACTCAGCGGTCAAAAGCTGCAAATGCACTTTGCAGACGCCGCGGCGGCGGTACGAGCGGCGGTAGAAGTAACGTTTTGGATGGCCACCTACTGTATGTAGAGTCACCTGTTGACAAAATAACTTCACTGAGGATTTCCAGGGGAAGCTGTTGAAACAAAAACATACATAGGTTTATTTATACATGTATATATAAAAGATATTAAACATTATATAAACACAGACTACAGACAACCTTGCTTTAGACAAACTTTATAGATTGTTGTCACAACTGCATACTCATTCTTTTATAATACTACTAATAAAATATTAATATATACCATACTGTGCAGAAGTGTTAGGCATGTTAGTATTTCACATTGAAAATTTTTTTTTAAGCCAATTAATTATATATTTTGCTGTAGTGTGTCAGTAGGATATATTAGTTTACATTTCTACACATTCATTTTGCCATTAATTGTAATAACCCAGCGAGATATTTGTATATATTTGTATACATGATTCACATGGAGATCTTTTACATTGAATATAAATATTTCTGTCTTATATGGTGAACAAAATCCACATTAGATTGCAAACAGAAGTTATTTCAAACACTTGCTGCTGTCTGAAAGTGAATTAAGCTGAATGTTTTTTAAATGTCTTTGATGCTGATGTTAACTGATAGCTCTATATATGAAATGATCCGCTGTGCTGACCAATATAGTACTTGTACATAATCCCTTCAATTTCATATCTGAACAACTATGTAGCTGTAACAACTAGAAAAAAAAATACCTGTGCATGTACACACATATGTATTATTAGTTCTTCTTAGTGAATGTATGTGCACAAATAACCTGCTACTCTCCCTGAAGGCATTGCCTTTTGAATGGTGGAGCAAGAGGTAGGTATATTGGTAGATATAGTACAGAGTAATGTTTCATGTACGGACATTCAAACAGCTACATACATTTGCAGAGTGAAGCTGTCCAAGAGAACAGCACACCACCACCTCCTGATCCTCTGCATGTCATCCTGAAAAAAATAAAAAATAATGATAATAATAACCTCCTATACACACAATAATCATGCATGTCCTGTTCAAATAACTTGAAACATGTAATGGCATACCTCTGTAAAATCAAATCTAAGAACCAAAGCCATGTACAGAGTGTACTGTTACAATCCACAAAGAACAATAAAATGAGCAAGTTATAACAATTATTAACAATAATTATTCAAATTTAACGTACCATGGATAAATAAATGATCGAACATCGCATTTAATGTCAACATATAAGTTATGTACACAACCACTTTTACTCACCTCATTTCAATCAACGTGGTATCGTTATTACTCTGCTGCTGCAGTTGCCACCGTTCTGTTTGTTTCAGTACACGGTTTAGCATACAAAATCATTCCTAAAAAAATCTAGCATTTGTACAAAAAAAAAAAAAAAAAAAAAGAAGCAGAGTATAAATTCAAGCGGGAACCTCCTCTCTCTCTTGAAACACAGAAGTGTCTTAAACTGTCCGCTAGAGACTCTGACCCATAGACCTCCCATGTTAAAATACACGACTTTACAGCAGAAAAACATTTGTTTACAGCCTGGTACAAAAAGTGGTTTTGGTCTATATAGTTAATTTTGCCCTTCATGACAACTGTGAGAGGGGTGATTTCTTTTTTTTTTATATATATATAACTCATCAGTTTAAATTATATTAAGCTTTAAAGTTCTGCATAATTAAGGGCGTGGTCACTTGAGTGACAGGTGGATTGCTGCTCTGCTCCACAAAAGGCAAAAGAACATAACTGAGAAAAATGGCTTTAAAGATTTTTATTTGTCCAGAAAAATTAATTATAGATAAGACACTGGAAATCTAGCAATTATATGTTTTTATGGAAATAATTTAAAACTTGTTTTTTACCGCTATTTTTAAGTTATTGTACTCTGCCTTTACATTGTCTGCAAAAAGTGAGATGTCACGCCAAGACAAAAGGCAGTAACTTCCACATTATATACAATATTTGGGTGCTGATCACCATTTACAGAATTATTATAGTAACATCTGTATTAAATCTAGTGATCATTGGCTATCTCAAAGGCTATAACATATAGTAATGTGATTCTTTAATCTAGTGATCAACAACCAGACAGCTGTCACCGAGTGAATAATCTGCATTATACAAAAAAAAAAAAGTATAATAATAATAATAATTTTTGGAGGGGGGTTTTCCTATCCTTCTCTAGCTCATGTTCACTAAAGTATGTAAAACATTTTTTTCTCATTAATCATAACTCACATCAAAAATGGTATTGATTTGGGTTATTTTGATTGGTAGACACTTCAGATCCATGGCATCTCTTAAAACTATTATTCTTAAAACTCTTATTCTTAAAAAAATGATATTAAAGCAGAAAACACCTCCAGGACTCACAGAACCGTTACAGTTGCACTCATAAAATTTGATACTGTTTACTATGAACCACTGGATGATCCTTTAATACTTGAAAAATACCACTGTACATAAATCTGAATCATTCTATTGCAGATGTATTATTTCATTCAATAGAAATGAACATTTAAGACTGTTTTATTGGATTAATGTAACTAAATGTTCATATAACTCTCTATGAATTAATGCATCCTCCTCATCTACAGTTATTTTGTTTGTGTAGATTTGAGGGAAAGATGAAAAATAAGGAGGTCTGGGAACGACTGAAGAAGACAGCAGTGAGGGAAGGAAGTAATCACCAGAATGTAAGTTGTTTGAGGTTGTGTGAGTTGTTTATTACAAGTTGTGTTTTTCATTTAAAATGTAGCAATGTATAAAGCCTGCTGGTCAAAAGTTTTTTAAATATATTTTTAAGTATAATATATTTATAATGCACAGCTATATTTTCAGCATTAATTACTCCAGTCTTCAGTGCCACATGATCTTCAGAAATCATTCTAATATGATTTGATGCTCAAGAAACATTTCTGGGCCCCGTTACCCGATAACGCTCGCTGTTAGCGCGCTAAGAAGACTCGAAAGATATATTTTACCAAAGTTGTTTATGTTCCTAAGTGTGTTCCCCGAAGTGTCCCTTAGGAAGCTTCTTAACACGCTGCCTCTTACGTGTCGACGTTACAAAGGCGCTGGTCCCAAGTGAAGGTGCTGAATAAGTTGGAATCGATTGCTCAGGAATCGATTTTCACCTTCACGCGAAGGTGCATTTTTACGGCGTTAAGAAAGACAACACGTTCTATGCAAATGAAACATTCCTCAAATTATTCCAGTAACATTTATTTTAACATAGTTTAAGTTTTCCGTAAAATATAGACTATTAATTTAATTATCAAATTGTCAGTAATATGTTCACACGATATGTTGTCTCGGGTAGACGAACCGGGTATCCCTCGCTAATCATCCACCCTCCTTATCCCGTTGTGACCACTTGTGCCGCTTCTTGACATGGGTTTTAACAACTTCTAAAAAATTATGTAATACACTTTTATATTAAGGTAAGGTACTTTACATTCAGAATTCCCCTGCATGGCGCAGAAGGGCGTTGGTGACAGTGTGACGCACCTCCACACCGAGGTCTTGCTTAGGCCGTAGCCCTCTCCCACGACCTCGATGAAGCTCTCTGTGGCAAAAAAAACCTTAGCGCTGCAAGCAGCTGGACTTCAGGGCTCAAAGCAAAATTCTGCCGCGTTAGCCTGGCAAGCGCAGGTCTGAGAAGGTCCAGCAGCTCCATAATGAGTTGTCTTGGGAGGCTGCGAATTTAATATAGCCACGTCAGGCAAAATGTCAAAAGGGCTTAAGTTTTGCCGAATAAAAAAACTGACATGGACTAAACGGCGCCGTCTTTGATTCAAGACAAGGACACGTTGGATCGCTGCCATAGTTGGTCGCTTACTGGACACCACCATGCTTACCCATTTATAAATTTTAGCCATTTAGAGCCAAATTGTTTGCCATATTTTAATTATCAAAATTGATTGCCAATTTAAACGCTTTAATGACATTACGAAATAGCCTAGGTAATTACACCATATTATTTCTGATACCAAATAAAGTCAACCTTTATAAATAGGCCGTATCCATTGCGAAAATATTTTATTAGTGTCTTAAAATGTTCATAACATAAAATCATGTTGAGCCACAACATTGTCCACATACCATAGTTGGACTTGTACTGCGCTGCGCTGATTTCTAAAGACTGCTGCACAGTTTCGGCAACTAGCGTCTTGAGCTCAAACAACGCTAAGAGAGAGCTTACGAATGGTCCAGACCAACCTTACGAAAGTGTGACTTACAGAAGATATACTTAACGTACGAACGTGTCGGGAATCGTGCCATAACATTAAGAGAGAGTTAAGGAATCCAGGTTAAGAACTACTTGCGGGAAGAAGAACGTTTTGGGGACCGGGGCCCTGATTTATTATCAATGTTGGAAAACAGTTGTGCTACCAATATTTTCCGATGCACACTTTTATCATAGCATTAATATTTATGGTCGCAAATGCGACTGTTTTAGTCGTAGTTTGGAGCCCTGTGAAAGAGATCATGTGACACTGGAGTAAGACTGGAGTAAAGTTACTGACAAATTCAGCTTTCCCTCATAATTATTTCAATAAATACATTTTAAAGTATATTCGAAAAAGAGTATGAAAACTGTTATTCTATTTATTTTTATTTTTTTACAATATTACTTTTTTGTGTAATTTTGATCAAATAAATTTAGCCTTCCAGATTTCTGACTGGCTGTGTACATACATAAGCAACATTAACAAGATGATCCTCCCTTTCAGCTGCCAGAGAAGGATATTGACGGTGCAGGCTCAGGATGAAGAAAGAGGAGGAAGAACATGTTTGACAATTTTCTCAAACTGCCATGTGTTATAATAAAAACAATGAACATGACTACAGTAATATGCTCAAATGTTATTAAAAGATTCCAGTTTTTGCAAGAAATCTGGAGTCTCTGACTCTACACTAGAGGAACTCTTTCTGCAGAAAGTCAAGTGCTGAGAAGGAGCTTGTTCACACAGCAAAACACTGCATCAAGCCTCCTGTCCTTACCTCAGAAGAGCCAGTCTTCTGCTGCTGGGGTAAGAAAGACACTCTTCCTCTTCTCTATCGGCTGTCCCGACCTAACTCTGCCTCCTCAGTTCACTGAACTGAAAGAGTTTCTCCACAGTCCGTTATCAGAGTATTCACAGATTCTCCTGAGAAAGTCAATATGCTCATTGTTTAGGTTTATCTTCTGATAGTGAGCCCCGCAAATGACATGCAAGAAAAAAATAAATCGTGTCCACGATTTACTAATTCGTTCCTTCAATGTACTAAAAACGTGCACGATTACTTTGACATTTCATCGATTTGCTAAATCGTCCGCTCAATTACTAATTTGTTCTCTCGATTTATAAATAGTGTACACGATAAGTAAATCGATGGAATGAAAAAAGTAAATCGTGCGCACGATTTAGCCTACATTTTTTCCTGCATGCAATTAAAGCACATCACCACCCAGACATTTGTACCAGGGTGCCTCATATACGACGCTCAGGAAAAATTTAACTTTTTTTTTTTTTCTGGAAAAAAAGTGCCGTATCTGCTGAATTGTTTCAGATATATTTATCATGGTTCTTTATTTTTTGCAAACCAAAATTATGTAGAGTGTATCAATAAGTGTACTGATAATTATTTATAATTTTCACACTGATAACGTCATTAGTACTATGCCCATCCTTAATAAGACAAACATTTTCTATTGTTTATATTGTGTAATCTATGCATTGATGTGTTCAGTTTTCTGCTGCTCAAACTTGGTAAACACTTTGCATGGTTGAAGAACAGTTGCAAATGTTCAAAATGTTTTGGATTAGTATTTTTAGAAATTATGCTGCTTAAATGTTGAGTCGTGAATGAATGCAGTGTGTTTTTGTCATATTTTCTATTAGAATTTAATGTTTTTGATATGGTTTGCATTGCATGTACTGAATGTATTTACTAGGAATCCCCCTATATTAGATTACAATGAGATTTCATAAGGTTTATTTTTTGCACCAGAGATGGATTTAGTTTATTAGTTGACGTATTTCAAGGTAATGGTGGGGTGAAAATATTAAAAATAAAGGTGGACGTGGTATTTTGGTCATTAGGACATACTTGGTACTGTAATGATTATGATTCTACTGATGCATGACGTCACTGTTACAGACAAATACGGAAGGAATGATGTCTTCTGCGCACACTGTGGACAATGAACAATTTTGGGATGCTTTTAAATGCGGGGGGAGAGGAAAGGTGAGGGCGACGCGTTGCCTGATAATTAACTGTGAAAGAGACTGAGACGCTGTGTTTATTAGCCTATACCGGTTTTCACAAAAGCCGGGGATCTGTGGGGGGGTCGTTTCGTGGTTGTTTAGCCCCACCGTCGTGTCAGAAACCGGGGTACCCACTTAGTTGGCCCCGGAGTTAGACACTGGGGGGAACTTAGATAGATATGGAAGAGAGTGTAGGTGGACTTGGCCAGGAGGCCTTGTTTGAAAGAAACCCTTCCTCGGCATTTCCGCGGAAGGGAGGTTGAGTCCTCACATGTGAGCGGCAGGGTGTCGTCGGACGTTGGACAGGAAGTCCGAAAGTATTTTTATTATTACAGAGTTGTGTGTTGTTATTGTTGTTGTGCTCAGCCAGTGGTGATTACTGTCCTCCTGAAGTATGTTGATTGCCTGGTGCTGGTTATACACCTAGGGCCATGTGATTTAGTCGTGGAGTTTTTCTAATTGAGTGTGCTTTGGCATGATATTCCCACTATTTATATGGGTTGCTGTTAATTTGGAATGAGTCACGTACTCTTGGGTTTCTTTTAAATGTGTGTCACGGTTTAATGAAATATGGACTAGTGTATGTAATCAGGATAATTTAAGTGAGGGACAACGCCAAATGGCTGCTATTTGTTGTTAATAAAAAAGTGTATTCTTCCTGTATTCCTTGTTTCGTGAGTGTGTTTTGAGTGCCTCCTCCCGTACCGACCGGGTTAAAATTTAAAGGTGGTGGCAGAATAGGTTTTTAACCGCAAATAAGAAAGCTTACCGGTGGCCAAATTATTACAGTACGTTGCTGCGACCAATATGATCCGGTACTGTCACGTCCTCACAATGTGCCAATCACGTTCCAGTGACGTTCCACTATAACATCACATTATGACGCTTTTCATTCACCTTTTACTGGTTATATAACGGTTATTGTTTGCTGTATGGGTGCTTAGTTTTTTCTTGGTTTAATCCACGTGGTACCAAATCCTCATGAGTTTTAATGAATCTTACCACCAATCAAACCACCTTCATTTGCTTGCCAATTTACAATTTTAAAACATGTAAAAAATATTAAACGTCCTTTAGAGGAAATCTGAAAGCGGAAGTCACTGTAAAGCACTCAGCACTCACCTTATTTACACAGATTCACAAAATCCACCGCCTTTCCTATGAAGAAATCAGATTACACGAAAATCATGACTTAGTTCCTATGAAACCACTTTGATATTCCGTATAGAACGATTCTGACTGTTTGTAAATGGAGAAACATCAACTCTGAACATCTGCTTTCACTTTTATTCGAGACACAAAAAACTGGCGCAGCTGTAATTCTTAAGGGAGCGTCTTTAAACTCCACACACAGCGGGAAAACAATATATTCAAGATATTTAAGTCATTCGTTTAAATAACCCACACTTTTTAGTCACGAAAAATAAAAATAAAATAAAAGGAGCAGAGTATAAATCAAACCGGCCAACCTCCCCGTCTCTCGCTAGAAACCCAACACGGAAGTGACTGTAAAGCGGTCATACCGATGCTGCTTAAAAGAAGAACTTATTTTTGGTGTAATTGAAATGTGGGTTTTATGCGGTTTAAGGTTAAAATAAACGCATTAAATTTGCCACATCACTGATACCTATGTTTTCTCCTCTATGCCCCACCTTCTGAAACGGTAGATATTTACAAAGCTCATCTTTCTGAAGTGTGCTGTGATTGGCCAGCTATCCAGTGTGTGTGACTGGCTGAATACCTCAAGCGTGTGATGGAAATGTTGCGCTTCTTAACATATTGGGATGCCTTTGTCCGGCCAGAGGCTATGAGACATAAACATAAACACCCATTATAACTGTGATATAACATGATTTTCAGTTGTGTCCTCTTTTGGAAGGCAAACAACAAAGTAAATTTCTCGCTTCCTCAACGTAAACAGCATCACACACCGCAGCCTTGAGTGCGCGGATGCCGGCTGCAAAAGAGCAGGTGAATTCAACCTTTTGGAGTAACCGGATTTCAGTCCAATTTAAAACCACCTCTGGGACCCCAGAACAATAAACTGACTCATTAGTATCAATTTATGTCCTTTGTGAGGACCATCATTTTTCTTTCATGGGAACATGTCAAAATATACAAATATACAAAAATTCATACTTTATATGGACCCCATGGTATTACATCAAGGACCACAAGGGGTTCCACGGACCCCCTGGTTGGGAAACACTGGCCTAGAGTGAGCCGCGGACAGCTTGAAGTGAGCAGAGGCGTGTGGCTTGAAGAACAGTGCGGCCAGGCGGATTCCTACGGAAGGAGCGTATTCCTTGGGCTTGCGGTCGAAACCACATGTGACGACCCCACGGGCTGGACCTCCACTTTCGTCCACAGTGGAAAGCCGATCTGGTGATCCACGGTGCCAAAGTTGCTGTTATTTCACTCAGGCGACCATCACGGATCAGATTTCCGGCATGAGAAAGGCCGTCTGTACTCTTTTGGAAGACAAACAAAGTAGTTCCGCTTTCACAGTGAAACACACAGCGTATATAACGACATTGTCAGGCGGCAACAACAATAATACAATGAGAATAAAAGGTACGCCTTCTTTCTTTGTGTGAACATCTGCAACTCTGTCTAAATCCCCCCCCCCCCCCCCCCCCCCCCCACAGTGACATAGATAGATAAACTCCCAGTTCACAAGTTGTAATTATGAGTTCTATGAGGACGTGAACGCTTTTTACAAGTTGGAATCTCGTAATTATGGGAAATTCCAATATGGCGTGAACGCACCTTTAAAATGGCCAAACTTTACAGCAGAAAAACATTTGTTTACAGCCTGGTACAAAAGGTGGTTTTGGTCTATATAGGTAAAATTTTGCCCCTCATGATATAACTGTGAGGGGGTGATTTTATTTATTTTTTGTATAACTCATCCTTTAAATTATTTTAAGACTTAAAGTTCTGCATAATTAAAGGTGTGGCTAGTGGTGTAACTAGAGTTTTATACATGGGGTGGCTAGGGAGTGGACAAGGCTAATTCAGGGGGTCCATAGAACATGACAGAAAATCAGTGTATAACTCCTACCTGGCACGAAAAATGCATTAAATTATTCGATTGCTGATTACTTCACATTACCCCACATTAGCTATACATTCCAACATAAAGTTCAAATGCTAGAAACGTATTTCTCCGTATTTCTATCATCTCATTAACCAGTGGGTTGGAAGCCAAGAAGATCTAACAACTTCTAGGCTACAATGCAATTTTGTAAATGTTGTTCAGAAAACCTAAAACTTCAATTATTTCAAACAGGGCTGACACCTTTTAAGTTCAGCCTGGAGTGAGAATTCAGGAATAAGTATCAAGTCCTGCGATTACTACCAGTAAAAATGTTTTTGAACAGAAAGATTTTTAATGTTTTTTTTAAAGAATACTCTTTTGCTCACCAAGCCTGCATTTATTTGATCCAAAATACAGCAAAAACAGTTATATTGGGAAATATTTTTACCATTTAAAATAACTGCTTTCTATTTGAATATTTTTAGAATTGTAATTTAATTCCTGTGATTTCCAAACCTGAATTTTAGCATTATTATTCCAGTCACATGATCCTCAGAAATCATTCTAATATTCTGATCTGACTCCAAGATTTTGAATGGTATAGTGTATAATCTTACAAAACTGCTGATCTTTGGATTGTTTTATTCATTAAAATAATCCTGAAAAAAAGTAATAAACTTTTAAATAATAATAATAATAATAAAGAAAATGTTTCTTGAGCAGCAAATCATCATATTAGAAGGATTTCTGAAGATCATGTGACACAAAGCCTTGACTGGCCTTCTCTGACTCTCTTGACTGACGTCTGTTCCCTGCTTGATCGACTCGATACGAGCAGGGGACAGACGTGCCTGCATTGTGGTTGAATCCCACACCTACATTCCTTAGATAAGTTGGTCCCCTCTGTAATGGGAGAAAGTACACCATTTTTCTTGGTGGTTCAGTCTCAAACCCAGCTCCCCCATGTGGGCAGATGATCTCGAGGTCGAAAACGCCATCTGCTCTGATTGGCTAAAATCAACAGTCGTCGATATAACTTAGTATGCTGGAGCCCTGCAGTCGCAGTAAAAGTGAAAGAACCAGAGCAGCATCCACAAATTCGAAACGTGCGGGGTGTGAGTGCAAGGCCGAATGGAAGTACTCGATATTGGTATGCTTCGCCCATGAAGCAAACCTCAGAAACTTCTGTGTTGTTGAAGGATGTAGCATGGAAGTGCGTTTTGAGTCTATCGTGACAAAACCAGTCCCGGACCTGATTTCGATTACAACCTGATTGGTGGTGAGCATTTTGAACGTCAAGCCTCATAACTGAGGGTTTAACGCAGCCGATCCTAGGAATCTATGACCCGAACGCCAAGAATGTGCTGAAGCGTGGGTGTCGAGCAAACCGGTCCTTCTTTTCATATTCAGACAGGGTAGCCATCAGTGACTCTCTGTGGCCACCATGTATAATTGACGCCGATGGCAAGAGCGGTCTCTTTGGTGGCGCAGAGGAGAGATCAGCGGTCCGCCTTAATTCAGGTGATGTTTGCGGGATGACTGATCTCCATAATCGGCACTTTAAGCATGTTGGCTTGCGTACACCTTTTAACACCGCATCGTGGCAGACACACCGCATGGTCCTGCTACCGCTCCCTTTGCCCAAAAAAGCCAAAAGTTGTTTCTGCGTGGCTAGAAGGCAACACCGGAGCCTTCAGATACGATGCAGTCCGGGGGCAGATAGACTCGGCAAGCATCTCTTCCACCACGTGTGCATTGCTTCCTAACCGTGCTCTCCCTAGACCCGCACATTGCCATAATACTATGTGCATGCGATGGAAGAGGCAGGCCTGAAAATGGCGGTTCGCACAATCTAGCCAAACTCATCATGCGATCGGGAGGGGAAAGTAGAAAGTAGGCGCGGCGTGGAGGTGGTTGGCCTAGCGCTGAAGAAGGAGTTCATCAAGCTGCTTTTCTCTGCGGCTCTCAGATTGTTTTTCGGTGGGGACTTAATCGAGGTTGAGCTGGGCACAGTGGGAGTAATCCACCCATATAAGAGGCTTCCTCATAGACCGGGGCTGATTGGGGTGAGCGCATCCCCTTCGACCAATCTAAACACTCACACAACCTCCTTGGAGGAAGAGAGGCGAAGGTGCTGGGGGGTTTCCGAATCCCCCCTCTACCTGGGGGGAAGGAAGTGGCACAACGCGGATTGGGCTTTCGATCCGCAACCATGGTAGAGGGCGACGGGATCTGGCAGATAAGGAAGGAGTATAGGGACTCTGCCTGTCTCCCATTTCCTCTAATAGCGATGCCACCTGCAAACGCACGAAGTGCAGCTTGCCATTCTCGGGCCTCTGCCGAAGAAGCGTGGGGCCAGACCCGGGGGGGAACGCTTGGCGAAGGCTCCCTCCTACAACAGCAGAGCCTTCCGGGAGCGAACCGTCTCACGATTGCGCAAACGTTCACGGAATGCGGACAGAGTTCGAATCCCTGAGAGAGCTGACGTCTGCACCATGCTTTTGATCGCGCAAGCAGTCAACCATCCACAACTGTAGGTATCGCGCCCCACGCATTCGTTATAATAGTGCCGGCAGGGAGGAACAGCACAATCTGAAATGCGATCTGCTATCGCGCCCTTAAAATGTCTTCGTTCTTAGAACTTGCTCTTAGAAATAGTGGAGCTTATAAAGGATTGCAGACCAAACACCAAATATGAAGACAGCACAAGACATAATAGACTGAAAAACTATGGCACACACCAAAGCGCTTTGACTGAAAGAGACGAAAAAGCTGATGTCCAGCTGGCGCGGGCATGTGGCAGTAAAGTTCAGATATATATATTAAGTATAATTTATGGTAGCAAGTGTACAAAATAATCAGTTTGCTAGTAGTATACTGGTAAGTGTACTGGTTCGAATACTCTCGTTGGACTAAATGGGCCCCACTTTCTTTAGTATATAAAAGTAATAACAGGTAGGCAAACTTTGAGTAGCACAACTAGTTTACCCTCTGTCGTTTGTAGTTTGTACTGGGCAATTTATTACTAAAAGTGACATGTATACTGATTAGTTTGGTAATTAATACTTTGTAACACTTTGAAGGTAGCAGTCTCAGTAAACTACAGTTTAGTAAGTTTTATAACTGCAAGTATACTCATAAGGTTTCTCTTTAAGTGAACTTGAGCATACATACTTTGTGTATACTACTATGTGGGGGCCTATTTAGGTTTTAATTTGTATATATTTGGGGGGGGGGTTGTATGAATATCCATGAACCATCCAAAAACATCCAAGATACAGGGTATCTGCCGTTGTTAACAAAAACATTTAGAATTCTAGCTTTATGAATTCTTTTTTTTAAACACTTTAAATGTGGGTAAGTTTCATAAAAAAATACAAGAAATGACATTTTGACACAAAAAAGGCTGAAAAAAAGTACTATGAATTGGATTTCAGATTGATAATCAAATGTAGATGGAATTGAACAACACCCCAAAGCTCTGACTGTAATTATTACGCTGCCTCATTAATCGGTCAAGCATTTTATCACATAATCATTGACAAGTTTTGATGCTTGTTTCATGTAGGATGGACATGTTAGATTAGTGTTAGTATTATCATGTTGATTCTTTTTTTGTCGCACTGGGTTTTTTTTGGAAATTCTGCTGCAGATTGTGATGTGTACTAAGTGGGCCCTCGACTCGTGATAATAATGAAAAGCAACGGGATTCTAGGTAATAGCTTCAAATAGTATTTAGACTTTTGGTAAAATATAAGTCAAGTATACTTAAATGGCATTTGAAAATATATTTCTGACGAGTACACAGCGGCCATTCTGAGAAGTACATAAAAAGTAAATTAAACCATACTTTCCTATTTTTAGTTTAAAAGCTTATACTAATAGCAGCACATTGAATAAACTTCTTTTCCTATAAGGGTAGTTTAAGAGGGCAATAGCACTATTTTTATTAATTGCATATGTAATCAATATGTGTCACAGTGTTTGTTTATTTATTTTGGCTTCTGCTTTGTTTAGTTGACATTCTTCTCTGTACAGCCCATTTTTTTGCATGTAATTTCAGGCATCTCGGTTAGTTCAGTCAGGACTCACGTTAGTCGACGACTTAGCATCAGGGCTAAAAGAAGCCACAGTGGCAGGCTGTTTCCTGACGTGTACGCAATCAAATCAGTCTTATGACAGTCCTATCACATGCGGCCTTTTTATTTAAATTCCCATGTCTTCAGCGTCCTCTCTTACGTTCACAACGCCCCCCTGCCAAATCAAACTGTTGCAGCTCGTTTCAGAACGATTCGTGAATATCCGCATCATAAAGTGAATGCTCTTTTAATCCATATCGCGGTGTTCTATATTGCCTGCGTTAAACATCGTTTTGCATCGGTTGGGGCAGGTGTGAAATATTAAGCATATTTGCAGCAGCTATGATTACACATCTGTGCTCTCATATCACCCTATGAGGCAATAAATGGAAGCTAGTAGGCATGTAATCGGCTCTGACGACACCCGATAAGGCGCATGAGAAAAGGGTTAAATGATGACAAAGCATTCTCGTGTAAGACGGCTAGGGTCGTTTAACTGGGGTTTCGCTGTATTTAGCGGAGTAATCTCAATGTCCACGGGTTGTTTATTTTCTAAGGTTGCATGTTATCATTGATAGGGCTGTGTGAGTGTGAGGTTGATTCAAGGTGCAGCGCGAGCGTCAAACATGCTATGGGCGTTTCTTCCAACCCTTCTAATTGGCGACCATATTAAAAGGCGGCTGAAGGAACACGTGATGTGATATAGCCATGCGTTTACATGTATTTTATTTGGTCATTCAGATCTTAAGATTCGGTGGGGACGGTCTTACATGAGACGTTATCTTAATATGATGTGGTGTTTACATTTGCTCGGTGCTTTCGATTTTGGTGGTACGGCTAAGTGGCGCTAAACGTGAGCATAACGACAATTAACAGAGAAGAGTAAGAAAAAATAACCCGCGTCACGCACTTTGCATTTAATATATTTGATAAACGCTCACACATTGCTTGGATTTAAACAGACTTAGAGGCGCGTCAGATCACTGACAAAAAGCTATGGTGTCAATATCTGCGTTCCTTACTCCGATAGGCGATTCATCTGCAGATCAATGAAAGTAGTCTTGTCAGTGATCTACGGCTCAGGCTTCGGTCGGTTTCCTGCTCAAAACGTTCTAAATTATCGCATAAGCTAGTTCTTAACCTATTCCTTAACCTCTCTCCTTGAATGTTTATGGCAACGATTCCGCGACTACGCTTCGTTAACGTCTAAGTATATCTTCTGTTAGAGTCAGTCAGTACACTTTCGTAAGTGTTGGGTCTGGATTCGGCATTCGTAAGCTCTGCTCTTAGCGTTGTTTGAGATCAAAGACGCTAGTTCGCCGGGCCAGTCCATCTTTGCAGCAGTTCGTTATGAAATCGAGCGGCCGCGCAGTACATAGCTCCCATACCTATGGTATGTTGACAATGTTGTTTTAGGCTCATACAATGTGATTTATGTTATGGACATTTTAAGACTACTTAATAAAAGTATGTTTGCAATGGATACAGGCCCAGGGGGTCCTCGCGCAGTGGGCGGTCTAGAGCATTTTTGTAAATGGGGTGGCGGCAGGAAAATCCGACTTGCGAGGGGAGAGTCGTGCTCGCGAGGCATTACATGGATTCACGTACCATTATGCGCACCTCAGTTCGGATATGTCAAATATGCTACAGAAGGCTATAGAAACGCGCCTAAACTGAAGTATTAAAGAGGAGGAAGGGAAGCGGCCTGTAGGCGGGACAGCTACACATGCCCGGATCAGCCACTGTGGCAGATGTCGCAGTTTAGAACAATTGCTGGCTTGAAAACAGTCTACCGCAAGACATCTGTGTGGGGGGGGGGGTCAGCATGGGTGGGGTGGCCAAACAATTTCAGGGTGGGGCCTATGGTGCCCCCCGTGGCCACCACGTTTAGACAACGGCCTCTGTGCAAGCCTATTTATTAAGGAAAGGTTGATTTATTTGGTATAGCAGAACCTAATATGGTGGTACTAGCCTAGCTATTGCTCGTAATTTCATTAAATGTCGATTGGGAAAGCGTTTTTGAAATTGGGCAATGCACTTTTTGATAATTTAAAATTCTGGCAAAAAAATTTGGCTGTCTAAATGGCGTAAGATCTATAATGGGTAAGAGCATGGTGGTGTCCAGTAAGCGACGACCAACTATGGCAGCGATCCAACTTGTGTCCTTGTATTGAAATACAAAGACGGCGCGCGGCCGCGGGAGTTTAGTCCATGTCATTCTTTTTTATTTGCAACTCCCTCTTCGGGCAAACCGTGGTGTGTAAGACCACTTTGACATTTTTGCCGGACGACCTGACGCGGCAAAGCATAGTATATTTAAAAGAAAATCGCCGGGTCCCAAGGACAACTCATTACTGGAGCTTGCTAGACTTTCTCAGACCTCTCGCTGTGCATCTGTGGCTAAAGCGGCGCGGCGGCGAATTTTACTTTGAGCCCGAAGTCGTGAATCAGCTGCTTGCAGCGCTAAGGTTTTTTTTGCCAGAGGAACGGTGCATCGAGGTCGTGGCCAGAGGGCTAACGGGCTCATTATGCTCGCGCAAGTTTTTTTTGGCCATAGAGCTTTCATAGGTCGGGAAGGGGGGCTACGGGGGGGTTGGACCTCGTGTGGGTGCTGTCCCACTGTCACCCAACGCCCTTCTGCGCCATGCAGGGGAAATTCGATTGTAAAGTATCTAACCATTAATATAGAAAGTGTATTAGCATAATTTTTAGAAGTCGTTATAAACCCATGTCAAGAAGCGGCACAGTTGCATGGCACAAACGGGATAAGGAGGGTGGATGATTAGCGAGGGATACCCGGTTCGTCTACCCAGACAAACATAATCTGTGTGAACATATGTTACGGTCAGCTACAAAACTGCAACTAAAACGATGAAGACCAAACCAAAAAACGTATAATGACGAAGAATATTTTTTTATTACATAATTCTAGGGGTTTACATTTAAAATTAACGGCGCATCAATTTAAACTACTTGACGACAGATCCACAAACAACGCGCGATGCCCAAGTGGCATGGCATGGGATGATGTCACTTCCCACGTGCGCCTCGACCCACGTCTGCAGAAGCACTTTTAGTCGCTACGTACCGATGTCTCCTGATCTATAACAGGTGTTGTTCATGTACGCCATCACCCCTAGAAGAAATCACTAAAAAGAAAACAAGAAAAAGCAAAAAAACCCACACACCCTTACACCATAACACCTCCCCCTTTAAGATAGAGGATCCGTGTAAAGGACTCTATTTAATCAGAAAAAATAAGGGTTACAATTGTACCAGATGTTCTCAAAAAGGCCTCACTTGTAACTGGAACCGGAGACGACAACTCTCGGCACACCTACGAAAACAAGTCGAGTCACAGTCATACATTTTTTTAAAAATCAGGTATCCAGATTCTCACCAGGGAGCCCGAGACAAGGGATATCGGCCAACACATTCTCGCCAAACCCCCTTATGTGTCGAATCTCTAATGGGATGAAGGCTGCAGAAAAAGCGAGACCAGGCGGTATAAGGCGCATGATTTTTTGGGGTCTCTGGCAAAGAATGTAAAAAGGTAAGTGGCATTGTGGTCTGCAAAACAACCACAATCGGAAAAGCGCAACTTGTCAAATAAATCTTCAAAACTGGTGCCAAGCCCAGATCAATGGCCAATGTCCTCCCGTTCAAAAGTAGAATTAATGGCACTGGTGAGCCCGATCAAGCTTCCTGGAGTAAATAACTGAAAGCTGGTATTTCTATTCCAATGTTTCATCAGTTTGTTATCCTAAGACAGCTCCGCCTGCGCCAATCCAACTTTGACTGGCATCAACTGGCTGATAATCTGGAACGGGTATCCAATCCGAGGCACAGCCAAACAGGTGTCCCGTACTAAAGCAACAGTTTGACGAATTGTCAAATGCTTGTTAGCCATTGGCAAAGGACCACCTAAATTTCACACTCTTCAATAAATCGGTCAGGGGGGGCTACCACTGAAGAAAAATTGTGAACAAAAACTCCCTGTAATAGCCCACCATTCCCAAAAACGGCTATCAGGAAGCTCTCTGTTTTGTATTTGGTGGCGTGAAAATTATCTATTGCCAGTAGCCAAGGGTTAGATCGCACAGGACGTACATTTCCCTGCCCAACTACTTTCCCCCAATAAGTGATCACAGTCGCATTGGCCAACTCACACTTGGCCAAGTTGACTGTGAGGCTTAGCTTCAGCTAATCGCTCAAAAAGTGCTCGAATACATACAATGTGTTGTTCCCATGAATTCACTATACACAACCACATCATCTAAGTAAACCAGCACATCCATCCAAACCAGAAGTTTACACGGTTCATTAAGCGTTGGAGGAAGTAGCTGGTGCATTTCTAAGGCCAAAACTCATTACGTAATAAGAATATAGTCCAGAAGGAGTAATAAATGAAGCAATCTCCTGTGCACGAGTGGTTAAAGGCACTTGCCAATATCCTTTGAGTAAATCAAATTGTACTAACATACAGGAGCAGAGCCAAAACCGCATCTACACAATCTTCCATCCTGGGCAAAGGGAACGAATCTGGGTTTTGTAATATTGTTAAGCTTCCGATAGTCAGTACAGAATCGGTACGTACCATCTGGCTTTCCCACCAATAACCACAGGTGATGCCCAACTTGAAAAAGAAGGTTTTAGCGATGTATTCTCAATCATGTATTTTATTTCAGACTCAAGATGGCGTTGGTTTTTCCAAAGAAACCCGATAAAAATGCTGGCGTATTGGCTTGGCGTCACCAACATCTGATATCATGTTTCTATCACATCAGTACGAGAAGGAGAATCTGAAAACACATAGAAAAATCTGAAATGTAAAGACAATTAATCTCTCTGCTTAAAAGGCAAGTGTTTTTAACAAACTCATCCAGTTTCTTTAAGGTTTTCAGAATTGTTTAAGCCGAGGCTGTTAAAATACCATCCTCGGGTACCCTTAACAATCCTCAGCCATTTCAGTCACAGAAGATGCTATGGCCACAGCGCTGGAGCCTTCTCGGACTCATTGAAACGAGAGTAAAAAGGTTTTAACCAAATTTACATGGCACAGCTGTGAATGTCGCTTCCGCTCTCAGGAGTTGCAAATCAAATAATTCTGCTCTGAAACTTGACGTACCAACTGTATAGGTGACCCAAAAACTTGGCACAAAACTGGAGAGGTAGGAAGAGGCAACAGAGCTAACAACCTGGTCACCTGGACCAAAACACACGAGACTTCTGTGTTCCTATCAAACAAACCGCTTTATCTTCTTTTGCTTATTCAGCAAATTTTCTTTAGCCATTTGACCAGAGCCAAAAATAACCGACGCCTGAAACCCTCTACATATTGTAGCAAACCCTGAGGTGGGGTCAGATACTTCCTTAATCCATCATGAAGTAAAGCCAATGGTCCACGCACTTTATGGCCAAAGACTAACTGGTTGGGACTAAAAACCCAGACTATCCTGAACCACCTCCGAGCTGCCAACATTAACCAGGGCAACCCCTCCTCCCTCCCAATCATCACCCTTTAACTCCACACAATAAGCCCGCAGCAAACGACTTCAAAAGTTTGGTGGAAGCGTTCCAAAGCCCCTTGACTTTGTGGATGGTAAGCACTAGACTGATTTTGCTTCACACCAAGTTGCTGCAACACTTCCTTAAAAACATATGCGAAGTAAAATTGGATCCCTGGTCACTTTGAATAACTCTTGGAATCCCAAACACAGAAATAAACTGTGTCATAGCTTTAACAATAGCACGGGTAGTGATTGAACGAAGCGGAGTAGGCAGCTGGATATCTAGTGTTCTGGCACATTACAGTAAGAAGATATGCAATTCCTGACTTAGATGGAGGTAAATGGACCCACACAGTCTATAATCAGATGTTGAAACGGTGTATCAATTACAGGTATGGGATATAACGGTGCCGGTTTAAGGCACTGATTTGGCTTCCCCGTAAGCTGACAGGTTGAACAGGTTTTAATAAACCTCCTTACATCTTTCTTTAACTGTGGCCAATAAAAAATAACGCAACAAATGATTGTACGTTTTATTAACCCCAAGATGCCCCACCAAGATCTCCATGTGCCCAACGCAACACAGTATCTCGAAGAGACATTGGCACAACAACCTGTTCATAAGGCTCACCTATGGGTACTTCCCTACCAGATAGCAATTTTCTTAACAGGAGGCCATCCTCAACAAAACAACAACCACTCATTGCACTCGCTACCTCTTCCGGAGCTAGCACTTTCAGAAAACATTTCTTTCAGACTGGGGTCCTCCCTTTGTGCCACCACCAAACTCCTGACGAGAGACTGTAGGGAAAAGAAGAGATAGATTAGGAAACACTTTCCTTCTATCCCTAATCTGTCTAGGTTCCTTATCCTGATTTTCGACAACATTTTTACTCATTGCCCCGAGTAAACAGCACACGTTACGAACACATCAGGAAACTGTTGTATCAACATCCACCTGTTCAAGTAAAGAAGGAGAATCTGTTACAATAGGTGGGGGTGGTACATCCCTCCATACACGACCTCCAGCCAATTATTTCCCAAGATTACAGCGATGCCCTCCACTGGGTAAAGAGGGTCGCACACACCTACTACAACTTGACCAGTAATCAATTCAGATTCAAGTACCATAGTGTGCAAAGAGTACAGACAAAACTTGTAAACCAATTCTTTTATCAATACCTTCACTCCCCAGTACTGGAAACTCTCTGAAAATGGTAATACGGATTCTTCCAAAATAAATGTCTCTGAAGCACCAGTATCCCTAAGGATTTTAACTGGAAATTTTCTCATCACTCCCATCCCAGAGACACAGAACCATCAGTAATAAAAGGAGCATAACTCAACTTTTCATCACTAAACAAACACCAAATTACCTTGACGCAGTATTTACATCAAACCCCTCAACTACTGTAGTACGGACGAGGAAGCAGGGGCAAGAGCAGGTTTTAGATCAGATTTAGTACGGTTCATTTTTGCCTTAAGGGCTGGACAATCTTTTTTCCAATGTCCCTTATTTAAGCAATAAGCACACTGATCACTCTTGTCACCAAAGCTCTTAACTTTTTCTCAGCTTTTACATTTAGCAGGCAAAAGATGGAACCTCCACTGAAACATTGTCCACAGAGCTATTTGGACGACGCCAATTAGTTCTTTTTACATCTTTATGGGTCAACACATATTTCATCGGCTATAAAACAGCAGCAGCCTCTGCACTCTGAACGTTTCGCTCTGTTAAATAAACAGACAAATTTATTTTCTGGCAAAGTATTTCTAAACTGTTCCAACAACAACAACAACTCACAAAGGAGAATCAAAATCCTCTACCTGTGAGACTGAGCGCCAACGATCAAATTGAATCCTAGCTCCCTTGCAAACTCAGTAAATGTTTGTTGTGCCCCTTTTCTTAAAGCTCGAAATCGTTGCTTATAGGCCTCTGGAACCAACTCATAGGCTTTTAGCACGGTTTCTTTCACTTTACTATAAATCTGACTGTCCCTAACAGTAAGAGTGGAATACGCTCTTTGAGCTTTACCATAAAACACACATTGTAACAGAAAGCGTCTGCTCAGAATCTTCCCACCTCATAAGACCTGCCAGTCCCGCTCAAATAAATTAAAAAAAAGTATCCAAATCATTATCATCGAATTTTGGCATCAATTTAAGAGCACGTGCCACATCAAAAGCTTTTTGGAGTGAATCGTAGTTTTGCCCAATCTACCCTCTCTAATCCAGACCAAACCTCTGAGCCTCCACATCCAACCTACGCAATTCCAACTTCCTGAATCATTTTATTCTCTTTTCCATCTCCAAGCAGCAGCAACTGTTTCTGTTGTTCAAATGTAAGTGATGTAACGGTCCCTTCAGGAAATTTCTTTTTAGTCCTGTTCCTGATCAACTATAAGAGGTAAAGGGCTTCCTAATTCACATGTCAAAATGCCTAATTTTACCCAGAGCAGCCTTAATGACCAGCCCGGGGGCAGTCCTTCCTTTAGACTTTTATCTTTAGTGGTAAGGGGGAATTTCAAATTTGTCTGCGACCTCTAATAGCTGTTTTTTTAGAAAGCTGGGACTAATAGCCCTCCTCAGAAGGATGTTCAAAAAAATCCGTCAATTCTACACTCATTGTGAGACAGAAAAAAAACTCACAATATTTACAAACTCAGACTTCTCACATTTAGTGACGTTTCCCACCTACCTAACAATACTACCTCAACCCTAGACTTTTCGTACTTCAGCCAAGAGCTAAGTGACTTTAGCAGCACTCTAATACCGTCAGCGCCGACCTCTCTCGGACCAAACCAAAGAGAGACAACATCTGCGGCCAGTGCCCTCAGCCCAGCGTCGGCACAAAAATAACAAACTCAAATAATAAAGGGTCAACGCAAGCGTTGCTTCAGCCTAAACCAGAAAAGTCACAAATGTGAGAAAGTAAACTAACACTTAACCTTGCGCTTTTCACAAAGTCTTCGTGGAACTTACAATTATCAACGCTGATACCAGACTACACAAAAACTCTTGAGCAAAACACTTCAACCGCATGAATCAGTTTCAAAATAAATGTTAAAGTGTTTACTTACCCATCGCCATATCCTTTTCCATTAAAAGTGGAAGAAAAAAGACGAAAAAACTTCACAACAAACTGGCAAAAGCATCCAAACTACACAAAGATCTGTCGGCAGCTCGCGTGCAAACAGCTTAACTGCTGATAACGCAAAACAGGTGTTTCCAATTACTAACCCGTGCTTTCCCACACAAATCCAAAACAAACGCACAGTGATTTAACTCATCTATGCGAATGAAGAAAAAAAAAAAAAAAAACGGGAAAAACATAACTATGAGAGGAAAACAAAACTGGGGAGAAATAATATAATAATATTTTCCTCTTAAAAAAAACAGAAACGGAAACAAGCCCCCCATTTTGTTACGGTCAGCTCAAAACTGCAACAAAAAACGACGAAGACCCAAACCAAAAACGTGTATAATGAAGATATTTTTTATTACATAATTCTAGGGGTTACATTTAAAAAATTAACACATCAATTTAACTACTGACGACAGATCACACAAACAACGCGCGATCAAGTGGCAGCATGGGATGAGTGTCACTTCCCACGTGCCTCGACCCACGTCTCAGAAGCACTTTTATTTGTACGTCCCGATCTATAAACAGGTGTTGTTCATTACGCCATCACCTAGAAGAAATCACAAGAGAAAACAAGAAAAAGCAAAAAACCCACACACCCTTACACCATAACACATATTACTGACAATTTGATAATTTAATTAATAGTCTATATTTTATGGATAACTTAAACTATGTTAAAATAAATGTTACTGGAATAATTTGAGGAATGTTTCATTTGCATAGAACGTGTTGTCTTAACGCCGTAATGCACCTTCGCGTGAAGTGGAAAATCGATTCCTGAGCAATCGATGCCAACTTATTCAGCACCTTCACTTGTGGGACAGCGCCTTTGTAACGTCGGCACGTAAGAGGCGGCGTGTTAAGAAGCTTCCTAAGGGACACTTCGGGGAACACATTTAGGAACATAAACAACTTTGGTAAGATATATCTTTTGAGTCTTCTTACCGCGCTAAGAGTGAGCGTCATCGGGGAACTGGGCCCCGTTTATTAAATGGCGCTCCATTTGAAAGCAGGTACATGATGGCGATTTAGCGGTAATCATGGAACCAGATTTACTGACTAGATGCACATGATCATATCGTTAGATATATCGCCCAGCCCTAAAAAACCATGCAATGAACAAGGGAAAGGACATTTTTTGTTGGTGAGGCTAAAAACAAAAACGTCCGGATTTCTACGCAATTGGATAACACTATGACTGTCATCGGTTTAGCTATCTTATACCGCCTAAATCAGATACACCGATGTGATTGGCTCCCCGCGATACAAGTGGCAAAAGTAATGTGCATCATTACTCATTGCCAGAGTGTCTCGCAGAGACAATTAATGGTGCTCATGAGGGCACGTTAACGTTAGGGTGCAAAAAAAAATCTACTTGGCAGATAAAAGACGTTTACATAGCCTACACAAAAAATGCAACATAGAACAAGAGTTAAAAACATACAGAACACAACTTACCTTACTTTTACTTGGCTCTTGATAGTCACCGGTGAAATCTCTGTCAGGAAATGTACAGGAACATTTGGTTTGGTCAGAGAAACGGGCTTGGTTTGGTGAACATGCTAAACCTAGCAGCTAGCTAAAGTAACTGCTGACGCTAAGGTCTGGTACAACTATTCAAAAACGAGACAGTTTATGCTTCTCATATCATATAATGCCAGTTTACACGGAACTTACCACCTATACAACAGAAAATATAATTAGGTAACTGGCTATTTGTACAATAGTTAATGGAATTACTAAAAATAAAGCATAGTTCAACTTAAGCAACACACTTTACCTCAATGTGGTTCAGGTACTGAGGATGAGAATTGTCCGACTCCATTTAAAATGGCGCGGCAGCAAGGTCAAAGGGTAAATCACAACTGTTTTAATAAGTTTGTTTTTTCATACTTAAATATCATGTATCAGTTTTTATTTAATTATGTCAAGTTAATTATGGTCAGACCCTACCTTTACATACATTTTAAATACGATTTCAGTAAAATTAATTTATTATTAAATTAAATTGTGTAACTTCGTGTAATTTCATAAAGTTATTATGACAAAGACAACCTTGTCCATTAGAGGCTATATATATATATATATATATTATGATAAAAGTGGAGAGGGAATACTTGTTTAAGTCATTTCACAATCACTCCCACTACAGCAACTGAAAAATACGCTGAATCTGGCATGTTTCATATTTGCCAGAAGAGAGCCATAAAATAATGCCCCTCCCTCCACCACTTCCAGCGGCGCCACCACCGATTCCGGAACTCTTCAGGGTTACCATGCTTTTGCCAACATCGCACACAAACCAAACAAATGCCAGAAGAATCCAGAAAAGGCCCAGAAGATTTTGCTATCTGGGAGGTATGATGGTATTTATGTAGAGCAAAACAACTTGAGGAGGAACACTTGAAAATGCATAACTTTAGCCAACAGAAGTCATGACGCCATATTTAAACGCAGATGAAAAAGCTGTCTAATTTTCTTAACTCACAACTACCAAAACTTTTTTTTTTTTTTTATGGAGGTTCAGTTTTGTCTACTGAAAGTTATTTTCTTAATTTTCATCAGATTGACAATGCCGTTAAACAGTAGTACAATCCTTTGAACAAGCTGTACTTCAGTCTCTCACAGCCTCGTTCTCATTCCAGTAAAAAATTAAATATGGCGCTACGCGTTCCCGCGCGCGGAGATCAGCGGCGTCACGTGATGATGGCGTCAGCAGTTGCCGTTACCTGAGGACGCTGAACGGCTTGTTTTTGGTATAGATGTTGCTTTTTTTTTTTTTTTTGGTTTAAAATTTATTGTTCGATATTTTTTTTTTAAACCAACTCTCTCCCGTAGTCTAACATAATTGAAAGATGTAGTTCAACACAAAATCAGCACATAGCCTATCATCACAACACGATCAATACCTGGTGAGCAATAATCATCTGAGAGGAAACACTAAGTAAATTTACCCCTCACCTGGATGTGACTTTATGTGAATATGAGTCTTAGATTCACTAGCTGTGGTCAGTGAGTTGGTGTTGTTCCGGTGGTGACCAGCAGAGGTCAGTATGACACTGGGAGCGGGGATCAGAAACTGTGCAAGAGACCGGGGCATGTTGTCACAATGGGAATGTAACATTAAAAACAGCATATTTGTGTGTATTTTCAGCTAAATGTAAACAGTTTTAGAACAATTATGAAGCACACAGTAATGGATGTATTAGAGTATACAGATTCAACAAACTTCAAAATTACTGAGACACACGCCATGTGACAACTAGCCCCGATCTGTATTTGTTTCACAGTGCAAGCTGTGGGCTCTGTCTTGATGTATTTTGCATGATGAAGTGATTCTAAATGCAGAGTCATTTGGGAATATTTCTAATTGTCTTTCTGTCCCTTTTGTTTTGATTTCTCATCAGGGACTCTAGTGCTAATTGGTTTGGGACTGAGTTGCTTGTTCAGGAAAACATTACACAATGTGTGTGAGATTATCTTTGTTCCCAGAATACTGCATGAGAGAACTGCATTCTGAACCACAATGGTTTTGTTAATGAAGCACTTTTGAATGATACTGGTGGGGGGTTTATTGTTAAAATATTCACTTTTCTTAATGTTTTACATCTTAACGGTTTAAAAATAAAAGTAGTGCTATGAAATTTTAGTTAAACATCTAATTCACTCAGTTTTAGAAGGAAAGCCAAATTAACTGAGCCTGTCTTACAGTAGACGTACACAGTTTAACTGTTTTTATTCATGAAAGCAATTAGGTGCTGAGGTTGTGAGCAGTTATTTCATTGCCGATAGACAATAGACAGTGTTGGGGAGTAACTAGTTACATGCGTTTAAAACATGTTTTCAGTTCATTAGCACTTTTACAGAAATCTGACCCGTTACTGCTGTTGAGTTTTGATTGGCCGCTGGTCTTGTCTGGGCAGCGCTGTGAAGAAGGAAGGAAGCTGAGCTTTCCTCCGTTTACTCTTTCCTGTGAGCAAACACAGTGACAGTATGGGAATCGTCTCCTGCGTTTCCTCTCTTATCTCTGTCAGTCTCACACAAGATAAAGTACATTCATGTGGAGCAGACCGGGGCTAGTTGTCCACACTTTACTCCAGAAATAAACCTTAAATAGTTGACCTCAGAAATAAAATGTCTGAACATGTACACTGTTTTTAACCAGTAAAAGGTACAGCTTTGTACATTATTTACCCCTGAAAGGTCCATTTTAGTATTGGAGTGCAAAAAAAATAGTTGTTTACCACATGATGACAAGTTTTTTTGGTGATCTATATTCATATTTTACAAGCTTTTCTTAATAATGAAGCATAATATAAAAATATTAGCCCAATATTTATTTTAAAGCATACTAAACAAAACATGTGACGGGACTTTTTCCCCAATCATGACATTAAATATAAATGAAAAAAAAAAAAAAAAAAAAATCATTTAAGAAAGAAATTATTTAATTTAAGTTCAAATCTACACTCAGCAATATTTAGACATGAATTTAAGATTTAAGTATTTAAACTGCATATGATATTTCCATGCACTTTAATTGCACAGTTTTAAAGTAAACAAACTGATAAACGTGATGTGATGCATATTTGTCCATCATGCATAAATGGGACAGGTCAGATTTGAATGTTTTAAATACACAATAACCAGGTTTATACATTTATCATTAATAAGTCTGTTTTGTCTTATGCATACATTTTGAACTAATTGAATATTGCCATGTTCATACTTTATAACGGAATACCTTTAATAGGTTTCTTGATGAACAAATTTATTTGAATACATGCATTTAGAAAATAAATTATAAAGAAATCTTACCCGTTTCATTTAGATACAATGTTTATTAGCTGTTTATGTTAAAAACTCTCTAATCCAAATGGATGGACGTTTAATTTTAATTCAAATGCATAAATCTTAAATGTGTTTTTGGATTGTAGATGTGATGTCCTCTTGTGACAACTTGCGCCGGTCTCTTCTATGTATACACATTGAAGACCGATTCCCTTCTGGTGAGAGTTTAAGTGCTTATTGCCCTGCACTTTGAAAGGTCAGGCTTTCCCGTAGATAAGTGTTAGAGGTTCCTAACCTCCTCCTTCAGCTGGAGAAAATACCAATCCGCTGTTTCTCAGGCGCCAAATTACGGCCGCGCTTTGAAAGGTCACGAGGTCCAACATCCTCCTGGCTTTGCTGGTCATTCTGGAGATTCCCTCATAAGCCGAGACAAATGCTCTCTGGGTTTGGAGAGGTTTAGAGAGGTTCTCCTCCTGAATGCTTGTTTTGTCACAGAGTTCATGGGTTTCAGATGTTCTGTGTGAGTGTAAATGTCTAGATGTTGCTGTATGTTGTTGTTCACACTAAGGTGTTAGATGGCTTACAAGTATACTTTACATAGCTTTTCTTCATGCACTAGAGGTTGTGGGAATTGCATGCACACATGGCCACTGAAGAGTGATTTTTCATTATTGTTGGGTAGCTGATGCACAATATGTCCATTAATAAATATTTTCCTGACTTACTGTGTTAGTGGGTCAATTTGACCCACACTCATTTTTTTTTAAACTGCTGAAATACTGGTTAACCTGGTTTATTTCTTCTTGAATTGGGTGCGCTTTTCTCATTTTGAGTCAAGAATGTGCATGCAAAGTTTCAACACATAAGTGTATTTTGAGAAGGCTGCACACATTTTAGCTGCACTGATTGTGGTGCAGCAGACTTATATTGGTTTCCATACAATTCGCCAAAAAACAACATTTGAAAAGCAGAAAAGAGTTTCGGACAACAAAAAAAAAAAAAAAAAAACTTTATTGTAGCGCTGTCAAAGAATGATGAGAATTTGAATTTTAAGACTTGATTTTTTATTTATTTTATTTTCTCACAAATTGAGACTGTCTTCTGAATCAGGTCAAGCAGCGAGTTTGTTTGCCATTTCTTCATCTATTTGAGTGTTTTTTAACGAGTCTAAAGTCTGTGAAGATTACGTTTTTGGTTTATTTTTATTTATTTATTTTGGATCTCAAGTAGTCTGCGGCGGAAATGAAAAGGCTGAGAAACCCGTTTTACCCTTAGAAGGGTTTGAAAATCTGACATAAAAAATGCAGAACCATGTACAAATAGCAATTACACTAATGTAAATAAAAAAAATATGCAACAAATAATAAAAAAAGAGATATTATTTATAAGTAGTTGTGGTTATTTGCACCTTACTTAGTCATAAAAAAATAAAGGAAATTGTTTTATTTTGTGTCTGTGCAGCTAGGCCTAATTTTGAATGTACACATATTTTGGTCAAATGCCTGTAACACGAGGAGATTTTTTTTTTTTTTAATTTATTTATTTATTCCTGACAAGTGACTAGAGGTTTTATGTATTTACCTGACTCTGTAGTCTTTTCTCATATTGGTGATTTTTGGCAAACTGCTTGGAAACCAATGGAGGTCAGTTTGAGATTTGTCCAGATTTTCAACATAACGGGAGGGTTAAATTAAAACATTATGATTATAAACTACTCAAACAGTCATTCAAGCGTTTAAGCAGGAGCTTTAGAGCTGTATTTTAACATAAGGCTGTTGCTTGTGTTCAAGCGGTTGACGTTATATATTAGCTGTCGAACAGAACCAGTTACGCCAGTGTCTTTCATCATTTGACTGACACATCCTGCACAACCTTTGACTTTGTTCCCACTCACATCCCTTTGCATTTTTCCAGTTTAGGGTCATTTGTGCCGTTTGGTCAGTCTTCAACAGTATCCGAGCGTTAGATGAGGAGAGTCTTCGGAGGAAGCTGAGGCTAGAGAGGCTCAGCGGAGACTCCTTGACATCGGGACAGGCGGCTCAGAGCGACCGGTCTGTTTTCAATGTGGAAAAAGCTGACCATAATGACACACAATTTGGCCTCGGCGCGCTGGAGCGAATCAGGAGGACAAGGTGCGATCCTCAGTGCCAAAAGCTATTTTATCAGAGTCTTTCCTGTGAAGTACATGTTCATGTCTCCATCATATGCATGTCAGATAAAATACAGTCAACTCAATTGAACATGTCAAAAGTTAGGAATAATTAAGATTCTTTAATGTTCTGCTCACTGAGGCTGCATTTATTTGATCAAAAATACAGTAAAAATTGTGAAATATTATTACAGTTTAAAACAGCTGTTTTCTATGTGAATATCTGTTAAACTGTAATTTATTTCTGTGATGCGCTGCTGAATTTTCAGCATCATTACTCCAGTCTTCAGTGTCACATCGATCTTCAGAAATCATTCTAATATGCTGATATTGCTGCTCAAGAAACATTTTTCTGATTATTAATCAATGTTGAAAACAGTTGTGTGTCAATATTTTGTGGGAAAAATTTGTATAAGAAAATAAACAAAAAAAAAAAAAAAAAAAAGAAAAGAAAAATTGATCAAAAGTGACAGTAAATACATTAATAATGTTAAAATAATGATTTCTATTTCAAATAAATGCTGTTCTTATGAACTTTCTATTCTTCAAAAAATCCTGGGAAAATATCACTGGTAAATTAAATTGTATCTGACCATTAAATTAACAATATTTCTTTTACAGGATTTATCAGGATTTTCGCGATGAGCAGAAGAGACTTCTTTTAAAAACATTGAACAATCTTACGTATTTCAAACTTTTGACCAGTAGTGTATATACAATATATCTCATTTTTAAATATGTAAATCATATTTGTGTTTCTTTTATCACAATATAATGTGACACTGTTGTGCAGTTTTTTTTGGTGCTGTGCAGACACTTTGATTCAGGTTAAAAAAAAAAAAAAAACATCTAACATTTGTAACCAGGATTAATGTGCATTTATCTACAATACACAACCGCTTTAAATGCCAAAGTTCATGCCAGGTCAGAGTTTATGAAGAGTCCTCAAGCTCATTGTTTGTGAAGAGAGCTTTCAGCTGGTGTTTCCCGCTGCTCGAGTGTTACACACAGACCACAGCAGCTTGTAACACTGCAGGAACACTTGCACATAAAGACCTGTTTGTGCTGAACCGATCGGAGCAGAAGTGATCTGATCATTGAGCTCATGCTGAACACTGGACATAGATTCTGCATTGATTTCAGTCTGGCTGCTGTCCTGCATGATCCACTGCACTTGCTGTATGTGATTGCATTAAAGGCTGAAAAGTTCCACATGCTTTACATATGGTGCATCCTAATTTAGTTGAAGAAGTGGTGTGTGTGTGTGTTCAGAAAGGAATTCTAAATACCTGCTTGCAGAGCGTTTGCTGCATGTGATTATCTTGTTTCAAAAATAGTAACACATGTTGGTTGTGGATGAAAACATCCAGTTGCATTGTCATTGCATAAAACTAAAACTTTGTAAATGTCTTCACAAGTCTAGAAAAAGATAACTCCTATATATATATCATATGTATATATATATATATTAGGGTTGGACAGCCAAAATTTATATAATGATATAATTCTTATTTTCGGTCAATAACGATATAATTCAAGATATCGATATATAGCGCACTAATTTTTCTGAAATAGAAATCTTTTTGTAACGTTATAAATGTTGTTATCATCACTTTTGATCAATTTAAGAAGCATCCCTTGCTAAATAAAAGTATTCAATTCTGTAATTACCCCCCCCCCAAAAAAAATAAATAAATAAATAAATAAAATAAAATAAAAATAAAAAAATTATACTGACTCCAAGCTTTTGAATGGTGTAGTAGTGTATAATGTTACAAAAGCTTATTTCAGATAAAATGCTGATCTTGGATTATTTCTATTCATCAAAAAATTCAGACAAAAAATTCAGGAAAAATAAAATAAAAAATACTCAGCGTTTTAAATATTGATAATCAGCCAATCAATCATATTTTCATGATTTCTGAAGATCATGTGACACTGAAGACTGGAGTACTGATGCTGAAAATACAGCTGCGCATCACAGAAATAAATTACAGTTTAACAGATATTCACATAGAAAACAGCTGTTTAAAATAGTAAAAATATTCAAAAATGTTATAACTTTTTTTTTGTCCTTGGATCAAATAAAATGCAATGCTTTGGTGAGCAGAGAAAATCATTCTTAAAACAACAAACAAACAATCACCACAAACCAACAAACTTCAGCAATCTTACTGTTCAAAAAAGTTTGACTGTTACTGTGGGCTGATTAGAAAAACAAAATGTGCGTCAGCCGGTATACAGAGTATAAGAAAAGTGATCTGAGTTGCTGCGTAATGAATCCTTGCCTAAAGATACGCATTATTAAAAACTTAATTGATCACCCCAAACTTTTGAATGTATATGTATTCACCGTTTCTCAACAAAAAATATGACTGTTTTCAACGTTGATTAATAATCTCAGAAATGTTTGTGAGCAGCAAATCAGAAATATTAGAATTGATTCTGAAGATACATGTGACAATTAAGACTTGAGTATGATGCTGAAAATACAGATTTGATCACAGGAATAAATGTACATTTCTAATCGAGATTCACATTCAGAAAACGGTAAAGGGTGTAGGTCACCAAAAATGAAAATTCTGTCATTAATTCTCCACCATCATGTCGTTAACAAACCCTAAGCTTTGTTCATCTTCAGAATACAAATAAGTATTTTTGATCAAAAGTGAAGGAGCTCTTGACCCTCTCTGTAGACAGCAATGCAGCTGCAAATGTTCACAGGGTCAGAAACGTAGCAAGGACATCAGTAAAATCGTCCCAGAATGTAATCAAGTAATCAATATAGGATACGTTCAGTAGACAGCGTCGCGAATCCTGAACGTAAACAGGGCTGGTTAACATTCATTATGTTCTCTCCAAAATGGCGCAGAAGACTCAGAGAGAAGAATTCACGAGTTCAAGCTTACATATAATTAGCTAAGTATGATAATGTGGTATTTGCCGTGCTTGCCCGGGGAAGGGATCCGAGCTAGGGAATAGCCGAACTAGAGTACCCCCCTCCCGTTATAATTGTAAAAGGAATCCGAAGTGAGGCGATGGGGTGGAGGAGGGATGTGCTAAACGTCATAAAGGATAGAGGTAAGTCAGCTGTATTTATACTGTGGTTTGATTAACTTGATTGGGCTCACTGGTGTGATTAAGGCTAAGTATCTGATGCTCTCCTCCCGAGCCTTGTTAATTAAAACAGCATTTGTGAATAAATGTTGTTATATGTTTTATTTGCGCCAACAAAAGTATTCGCTTCGTTAAAAAACACGACTGGATGTCACAAGGACATTTTTAACCGATCTCCTTGCTATGTTTCTGATGCATTGATTGTGCGTCAGAGAGCTCTCAGATTTTTATCAACCAAATACCTTAATGTGTTCTACAGATGACAATCTTATGCGTTTGGGACGACATGATGTGAGTAATTAATGAACCAGAATTTTCATTTTTGGGTTGGTGTTGAACTATCACTTAATGTGAACTGTAAAAATATTTTGTGTATGATTTATTTTTGTTTTACAGTTTTTACTGTCTGTTTTTGATCAAATAATTTCTGCCCTTACTGAACTGAGAAGACTTATTTCAAAAACGTATACTATAGGGGGTGCACAAAAGTGGTCCGCAGGTGCGACCACAATAAAAAACCATGTGCTGTTGTAAATAAGTTCAGACCGCTCATTTGTGTACCGACATGGTTGACAGCTGCTGTAAAGCGCTACATTACCATTTTAAAACAACAAACTGTAATGATAAGATAAGATTTCTATTCAAAACCGCTCCCGTTTCAAAGCACAGTGCCCCAAAAACTGTTGGCACGATTAATTTACTGCATGCCTCCTTCACTGGGCAGCGCTTCTATAAAACCTGAAGCACAGAGAGGAGAACCAGGCTGAGAAACTTACAGTACGTGCACCTCTGCTTATAAATATCATTCCAAAGCTGGGGGGTTTTGAGCTAGTAGTGTAAGTCTCAGATATTAGTTTCTTGTTTCTTAAACGGTTGGTGTGAAATCAGTATCACATTTGCTGATATTTTATGAAATTGCCCAGATCATATATGAAAAAACTAGGGACAAGGGGGTATTTTTGCCCCCATATATTGAGATACTCGAACGCAGCATGAGCCAGCCAGTGGCCATTTGAGGATCCCCAGTTGCACACGAACCAAAACTCAGTACATCTTTAGGTTCAGTGTCGATAGTAGAAACACTGGATGATCCGAAAGCTTTCATCGGTTTGATGCTGTTTATGCTACAAAAATGGAAAAAAAAAACTAATGTGCCTGGGGGTACTTGTAACAGTGTTTTCACGTATCCTGAGCGGGATAGGGAATAGCAATTTATTTGGTGGTATTCCATTTACTAAACCCAAAACAAAACAAGAGGAAAAATGTCCAAAGCATTCAACCCCAATTCCAATAAAGACGAAACATTCATTTTCTTGTTGTCATACTTCTCATTTACGCTACAATTCCATCTGCTCAAGCAGAACGTAAATGTCATCTTGAGCTTCAGTAAGGTATCTCTGGCTAAAACTAGCTAACTTTTAAGTTAGTGAGTCCATGCTAACGTACAAGCATATATACTTGTAGCGGACTGTTCTCACGGTCATGTACAAAAACGCACGATCAAAGGTCTATAATTTCCATGCCTCTCCATCTATCCCTCCATGTCATATTAAGTCCCACTTGAATGATGGGTCCTTCTGTGTCCAAAAGTGAATCAAAACATTTTGGGACAAGGGTTTTCGCACTGAAAGCTCTCATTGGAAGACCAGTTGCTTGTCTGATGTGAGCAACAGTAACTAAGGGGGCGGGGGCTTACCGATAGGTCAATTATAATATGAATAAGAGTAAAAGTCTTGACACAGATGGAGGAGATCGGGGAGATTTCAGAGGAAGCTCCGATTCACTTGCAGTCAAACTCGGGGTTATGGGCTTGCATGCAACAGAAATGCCATTTTCCTTGAAGAACTAGAAGTCTGTTTTTTCCACTGCCACCTTTATGTGTTTTCACGAGATTCACTGAAGCTGCAGCACTCTGTTGACTGAAGAAGTAAATGATCAGGAAGGATTATTATGTGGCATTTCCAGCGAACCAGTGTCGTGTTGAACAGGTGTTGAAGATCCTGACCTTTAAACAACCTGCTGCCACAAAACACACACTGAGTACATTCAGAGTAACAAAACTACAGCAGAGACAAGTCTATGTTGGCAGAATATATTTAGCAGCTTCTACAGTTAAAGATAAAATACTTTTGTTTTAAAATAAACACTTAATTATTACACCATTAATAATTAACTTATTTATAATTCAGTACAGTACAAATGTACAAAAATTCCAATATCATTATGGCTCAATTAGCTAGTTATAGATTGAGAGTTGTTGTTTGTTATGTACAGATGGCTTGCTGCTGTGTATAATAAGTTATTGTTAAAATAACATTCTGGTCTGTAAATGCACAGACCAGAATGTAAGCTGGTTAATTAGCTACTTTTCAGTACACCACACTAAGTAGGCCATTTAGTACTGTAAGACTTTATGCAAATTAACACTTGTCCACTCTTGTGGGTTTGCTACTGTTACATTTTAAAAATAGTAAGAAGAGGGTAAAAAACATTAGAATGATGTAAGCAACACAGCTACAACAAATAAAATTGATAATGGGTGTGTTATATATCGTATTATCGTATTGGCAGCAGTGAGGGGCCTCCAGATAAAATTTTGCTTAGGGCCCCTAGGGCCATAAAGACTTGGGCCGGCCCTGCACTGGAGTATGGTATAAATAAGTTCAACTGTGTAACAGTTTCACTGCGATTCATGTTATAATGTTAGAATTAAAGAACAATAAACATAATACATATGCACTTATCTGTACATGCAGTTATTTTTAAGCGGTTGTTGACATCCTATCTAAAACGTGATTTTTATTTTTTTAAATAACCGATTTCGCACAGCATGTAAACGCAATAACCTGCTTTCTATCGGCTTATTGAAGTGCACATGTGTGATATGTGACAGGAACAGGTTAGTGCAGATTTAAGCGCATCTAAACCAAGCAAACGTCTTGCAGTAAAGAAGGAAATAGATATCACAAAAGCAGACTTTTTCATGACTCAGAAAATGAATAAAAAAAGTGTTCTTATCTCGTGCAGCAGAAGTGGAAGTGGTTCAGCCACAATGCTGCATTTATAACTGCATGAGAGGATAATGTATGAGCTGTACGTTTCCCGACGTGTTGCAAGTTGACATGTTGTAAGCTTAATTTAACATCACAACTGACAAATGTATGGAATACTCGGAGTCAGATAACGCAAATTATTATATGTTGACGTCACTACAGGGAAATAACCTGATTTATTAATGAAGTCATGTAAACGCAGCTCACTTGCATTGTCAGGGTACTGATGTGCATGTTAACGGGGAAAACTGGGTTATTTTAATAAGCTGATATTTTAGCTTACTGGTGTGCATGTAAACATGCTTATAATAATGATGTTGTGTGTTTCTAACATCTTTAATTCCAATATTCAATTCAATTCAAGTTTATCTGTATAGTGCTTTTACGATACAAATCATTGCAAAGCAACTTTACAGAAAATTAAGTTTCTACAATATTTAGTAGTAGCTTATCAGTGGTGACTGTCAGTTATGCGCATACCGCAGAAATGTTCAGAAAAATCAATAAAGACGTAAACAAACAGACGATTTACACTATTAACAGCAATTATGCAATCAAACTTATAGCAAAATGTGGTAGTTCTGTATGTTGTCTCTGGGTTAGCATCATCTGAGGTCCTCTGAGGGGTTGGCATCATCTCTTCTCAGGTGTTCTGGATCCAGACTGGAGCTTGTGTAAATCCTAGTTACAAAACAACGAATTAGCGATAGCTGCTGTTCCAGCCAAGTAAAATTAATTAGTTTAACCCAAGCTAAAGAATATTAATGCGCATTTAATCAGTAAATAACTGCAGTCCAAGATTATGAGTTGCATTATTTGAATGCTTGGCCAAAGAGGTGTGTTTTTAATCTAGATTTAAAAAGAGGAAGTGTGTCTGAACCCTGAACATTATCAGGAATGCTATTCCAGAGTTTGGGAGCCAAATGCGAAAAAAGCTTCTACCTCCTTTAGTGGACTTTGCTATCGTAGGTACTATCAAAAGTCCAGCGGTTTGTGACCTTAAGGAGCGTGATGGATTGTAGCGTGGTAGAAGACTAGTTAGGTACGCAGGAGCTAAGCCATTAAGGGCCTTATAAGTAAGTAATAATATTTTGGTAACTGATACGGAACTTAATAGGTAGGCAGTGCAGAGACTGTAGTATTGGGGGTAATATGATCATATTTTCTTGACCTGGTAAGGACTCTAGCCGCTTCATTTTGGACTACCTGTAGCTTGTTTATTGAAGATGCAGGACAACCACCTAGCAATACTGCTCACAAGTCTGTGTTTTTTTTTAAAACAGTAAAACCTGAATCCAGAATAATGGAATAAATTAGATTTTTAAGAAATTGCTTTAAAATAGCATGCATTTATTATGCAGAGTTAGCCGTTGTGTCTTTGTCATGCAACACGTCTTCATGTGTTTCATGTCATCAGGACTGTGAATGAGTGCTACAAACAGGCCACGGGGCTGGTGGTGACCGAAATGACATCGGAAAACTGTGTGAGACCGCAGTGGGGAGTCCAGCGGATCAGCGCTCATGTGAATGATCTCCTCGTCTGCCCTCTGAGGAGATATTTAGAGAGTGTGGACAGTCCGTCCATCCAGTGGTACAAG
Organism: Cyprinus carpio; assembly: GCF_018340385.1. Taxonomy (NCBI): domain Eukaryota; kingdom Metazoa; phylum Chordata; class Actinopteri; order Cypriniformes; family Cyprinidae; genus Cyprinus; species Cyprinus carpio. The sequence continues at coordinate 27,453,430 of NC_056597.1, forward strand.
GTAGAGAATGTTTTGTTTACCCCTATATCTGATGAAGTTTGCCTGAGAGGCTTTAAAGCGATTTTAAAAGTGCAATTTAAAAAAAATAAAGTGCATTTCAAAATGAAACTCCTGATATTGTTTACTCCTCCTTAATGGTTTTCCAAATATATTTTATGATAATTTGTTCTGTTGAACAAAATGCATTTAATCATTTTGGAAACTTTTTTAAATTGCATTAGTTTCCATGACTTCTCCAAGTCTATGAATCACATTATGCCTAGATTTAAGATTAATTTGAATTGCAAATAAAATTGCCATGCATTTGGATGAGAAAGTTTTATATTCATATATGTCAGTCATGCATAAATCGTCAGTCATACAATCCACATTAGTCAGTGGATGAGATCCGCTGATTTAGTAATTAGTTGGTAGTTTGTTTGGTTTTGTCGGTAATGACTCTGCCTTCTAAAAGTGCTAACAACTTGTACAAAAGTTATTGGCACACTTTGTAGACAAAAAAAAAGCCTTTACAAAAAAGAAGACAGAGAGAGAAAGAGCGAAGGGAGGCTGTTGATTGAAGTTAGTTAATGACTGAAATGATTAATAAGTTGTTGCAGGAAGCCAGCAGGTAAATCATCATATAGAATATTTAGCAGTTTATTACACTTTAATTCTTGTAATTAAGTATATTTCCCATTATAATCACTTGTCTTGATACTAGTAATCTATAACATATTTTATTAAAACCAAATTAATAGTAGGCCTATAAATAGTAAAGAAAAATATATATATAAATGTTCTAAATGTGTTGTTTATTAGTATATAATATAGATTTATGCTGTAAAATATTAAATTAAATGTCTAATACTTAGGCCACAGAGGCTGTAATGTTGGACCCAAACAAAACACTCAAGGCAGTACTCCAGGCAATGTTGGTTTATTTAAAAAAAAAAAAAAAAAGGCTTTGCAATCCAAAAATCCAACAAAAGTTCTTCTCAGACAGAGGAATTAATAATATGAGAGATAAATGGAAAAAAAAGCCACAAGGGAAAATAAAAACTCCACGAGGGGAGAAAACAAAACTAGAGCACATAAACAATCAAATAACTAAGAACACCTTACTTGAGGTAGCTTGGAAGGACTTGGAAAAACAAAGCATGCAGCACGCAGCCAAGACTCGAAAAAAACCAAGTGTGGAACAAAGGGATACACACAGCTAAAATACTCTAGGAGAAACAAGGCACAGGTGACCTGGATAATGCCATAGGATAATGCTAACAAGAGTAAACGAGGAAGAATTAAGGCAGAAGGGAACACACAGGGGACCGCTAGAGGCATGGAGACAAACTACAGGAGGCAGAATGCTGACGAGCAATATCTGGCAACAGTGCCAGAACTTAAACTGATAGTAATCAAAAGAGCCCACAGACATGTTATTGCTGACAGTATACCACATACGGAAGGGCAAAAAGATAAAAACACATCATGATATTATCTGTCAGAAACGCATTGAAAATATGATTAAGTAAAATCAAATACAGTAGATCCAAATTGTTAATAGCAAACTATTCCATGATTTTTTTTTGAGCTGTTTCTTTATGTATGACTGACTAATATGCATCACTGTAAGTTTAGTAGTTTGTTAAAATATTGTAGTCCAAATAGATGGAAATGTATATGCAATTGAAATATGTAAATATTAAATTCTGGCTTTGAGTTTGGGGACCTTTATTCTTTAATAAAAATGGTTGATATTTAAGGAACAAATTAACCTGACTTTAATTCAGTTCACTAAAATTCACAAAAATAAAAAAAGGGAAAAATGGTAAAAGCAATAAACCGTAAACATTAATATTTTTCAAACATTGCATAAAAGCAAACATTATTTTTAATCATCTGACTTTCACAAAGTGTAATCATATATATATATATATATATAAAAAAAAAAAAAAAAAATATATATATATATATATATATATATATATATATATATATATATATATATATATATATTATATATTATATATATTATATATTATATTATATTATATTATATTTTTATTTTATTTTTTGTCTTTTTTTGTGTGCTTTCCTGAAGCTTAAACAGTAAATCATGGTTTCGACTGCCAGCAAAATTCACATGAGTAAACTGATAAAAATGTATGCTTTTAATGGAGAGTATGTTTCTTCCAATTATAGTGTCTATGAAAAGCATAAATTCAATGTAAATACTCTCAGAGGGTAGTTGAGAAACCGACATGACAACATACATATAGTTTTATTTTGGATCTGTGCACCTTTACTCATTCATTTTAACCCCTAGATTTAATAGTTGATGTAAACTCTTACTCTGTCTTTGTCTCTACTGTGTCTGCTTTTCTCTCAGAACTGCGAGCTCCTTCAAGAAGATGAGAAATTTGCTTCAAATAAAGATATGCTCTACATACGCAAAGTACATCACGATGACGCCGGATTTTACACCTGCAAATTGACCTTTCGTTTAGCTGGAGTTATACGTGAAATAGCCGAAACTATAGAGTGTGACGTGAAAGGTGAGCATTTACTGCACAATGGAAAGACTGTGTGAACATAAAGACGATTTGCTGAAAATGCATTCACTCTCAGGCCATCCAAGATGTAGATGAGTTTGTTTCTTCATCAGATTTGGAGAAATGTAGCATTGCATCAGTGTCTCAGCAATGGATGCTCTGCAGTGAATGGGTGCCGTCAGAATGAGAGTCCAAACAGCTGATAAAAACACCACCATAATCCACAAGTAATCCACAGCACTCCAGTCCATCAGTTCACATCTGGAGAAGACACATGCTGAAACAAATCCATTAAGATGTTTTAACATGGAAAACATTGCTTCTGGCTAAAGTATGGCTCCATAATCCAAAATAACGCTTCCTCCAGTGAAGAAATCCATCTTATGTTGTCTCTCACATCAAAATCCAGCCACACATAGAGCTGTTTGGGCCTGTAAATGCTGCTTCATCTGTGCAGATTTCTCTCCTGATTCAGACCAGAACACTTTTTCACTGAAGGAAGCTTTTTTATGGATTATGGACTCATATTTTATCAATGGTTTGAAGTTAAAAACATCTAAATGCTGGATTTGTTTCAGCTTGTGTCTTCTCCAGATGTTAACTGATGGTCTGGAGTGGTGTGGAATATCTGTGGATTATTGTGATGTTTTTATCAGCTGTTTGGTCTCTCAAGCAAAATGGTGCTTTTAATTACTAGTATATGATTATTTATAATTAATTTGCTTTTTAAAGCTTTTTTTAATTCTTGCAGATGAGTATTTAATGAAGCCACGAGTGATCGAGCCTGTTAATGAGATCATCAAAGTGGAGAGGGGTGAGCTGCACATTTCATTTATTTATTCTGTATTATCGTTTATTTCTCTCTGGTTTTTAACCTCTCAGTACACATGAAGTTCAAAAACCACATCCTACAGCGGAATGCAACAACTGCAGTTTGCACAGTTGTGGCCAAAATGATTAGAACTCTAGTATTTTCATCAGTTTTAAGTCGGGTATTTCTGTATTTTGCTGTAGTGTGTCACTAGGAAATACCAGTTTACATTTCCAAACATTCATTTTGCCATTAATTTTTTTGCTCTGATCTGATCATCATCCAATCTGTCTGGAATAAAACACAAAGAAGCAGAACAAACTGAGACAGACTCAATCCAGAAGAACTGTGGCAGCGTCTCCAAGATGCTTCACATGACCTATGAGAGTACTACAGACTCACCTGTGTTTGTTTGTTTGTTTGTTCAAGGTTCATCCTTCAGGAAGGACTGCGTCGTCGAAGTTCATGGCAAAGGCATTTTGCTGGTTGAAGTGTTTTGGAAAGTTCTGCTGGAGTCTAAAGCGCAGTTCATCTCCTTAAACACATCACATCGCGTTCATCAGGAACCCATGAAGTGCGTACTGAAGTTTTTTGGGCAGTTTTGGTGCGGACAGTCTTAATTTTAGGTTTGAAGAAATTATGCTTTGTTGTTTGAAACCATATAGAGACTAGACATGTCGTGCATTTATCATGAACCTTTTTTTTTAGAAAATAAAGTTAGAAAATACTAAAAAAAGATAAAGCACCTTTAATTTGTGAAGTATTTACTGGATAATACTAAAATTGCCATTGCCACGTTATTATTATTAATATTATTATTATTATTTTTTTTTTCAAATTAAAGTATAGCTGTATGATGAATGTCATTACTGTGAATTAATTATCCTTTGTTGTCTGAGTCCAAATAGATGAGACTTGCATCTATAAAATTCACACTAAATAGAGAAAATACTCAATAAATTTGAAGTGCTGTTCATTTGCCAAGTACTTCATTCACTGGTTAATACAAAAAAGCCCTTACCACTTGATTATTAAATATGAACAACTATATTATGATATGTCGTCATTGTGATTATAAGATTTGGATTAATTATCCTTGTTCGAAAATATATTGACTAGATGTGTTTTTTATGTGTGTGCGTGTTTTTTGTGTGTGTATATATATATATATATATATATATATATATATATATATATATATATATATATAATAATTTATTGCAGTTTTCAAATGATGCATATATATAATTTATAATATATATTATAAATATAATAAATAGCCAATTGATTTGCATCTATACATTTTCTGCCAAGAAGAAAAAATAAGATGAAGCATCTTTCATTTTTAAAGTATTTCATTAATTGTATAATTTAGTATAGTTATTAATAATTCTACAATTTAATATTAAAAATAAAAACATTTTAATAGATTTTTTTCCCACTTGTGATATATATCCTTGCTGTGATAAGATTTTGTCATGTAGTTTCTTCATGCATGCATTGAAGAGAAAAGGATAAGGCAGACACAAAGCACATGTTTATGGTCTCTGTGTGGGATTTTCCCACAGTTTTGGAAGGTGAACATTTCTGCATATTAGTATGTATGAGTCATATATTTTTCCTTCATTTGAAGTGTAACCCATGTCCTTTCCTCTCGAAGTGAAAGCCGAACGGAGAATGGCTATCGTATTGTGCGCACGCTCTCAGTGTCTGCCGTATCAGAGGAGGATTTCTATTTAAACTTCACCTGTTTGGCATCCAGCAGCCGAGGACATCCGACCGGTCAGATCACACTCGTCCCTGCAGGTGTGCTACTACAACACCTCTATAAATACTACTTCAACATTAGTCAATTACATAAATGAATATGTGCATTTTTATTGGTTTAAAATCCTGCCACCCATAACTTTAGATCAGATATCATTTTGTGGCAGAGCATTTTCACTTTCGGTGTCGACAGCAGATGACTAGTTGTTGGAAACTTGTCCGCTGGTTAACCGAGCAGTGGGTGTTTCTCATGCAGTCAGAGCTGCTGAGATTGTTCAACAAGAGGAAAAAAAATATTGAATATTTTATATTTACAATAATTTAATAAAATTTACATTTTTATTCTTATTTCTAAAATAAGAAATATTACTATTTTAATGTAAAATTAAAAATCAAGTATATATAATAATTTAATTTTACGGTACCACTGTAAAATTACAATACTAATATTTATGCTGTCTAAATTAAATGTTAATGAATAATTTACTACCCTAAATTATTTCAATATTTGATATCACAGACCATCAACAAATCTGCACCTTCGTTATTTTATTTTATTGTGTAGAATTTATTGGGTTGTGTGAAGTTTATGGGTTAACTATCATTTAAATAATGTAAATGATCACTTTAAATTAAAAATTGTTATTATTGAACATTAAATAAATTATTATATCTCATTCACGTTGATCTACATAATAATCTGGGGAACTGATGTGTTAATATATTTATGGATTGATTTAACTATCAATTTTGAATTATTAATTTTTGCAGAAAATTGTAGGACAGCTGTGAATTTTTTTTATCTTTCTGTCTTTATTTTTTATTTTTTCAAATGCTAATGAATAATTGCAGAATAATTGATTTTTTTAAATTACGTCCCTAATTTAAATGTTGAATTTATATGAATTCATATTAATTAAAAAAATTACATATTTCACATAAATATTATTTGTTTGTCCTGTCCCTTCAGATCCGAACCTTCTCTTGCTTCTTGGTCTTCTCCTGGGCTCGGTGGCATTGCTCTTCGTGACTGGTGTGCTTCTGTGCACCACATTCAAGGTGGAGCTGGCCTTGTCGGTCAGGACTGTGTTTCCATTCCTCTACAAAACCACAGGTAGTCAACAAACAGGAAATCAATTTTTGCACTTTAGCAGCATCACGCAGTTACTTGGAAATTGTGCCGGTTACTCGGAAATTCTGTGCCCTTTGTTTTTTTTTCTAGATGGAGATGGTAAGCAGTATGATGCATACATCGCCTATCCCAGAGTTCTCGAGGGCTCAAGCAAAAAGGCTGAGATTTTTGCGATGAGCACTTTGCCGCAGGTTTTGGAGGGCCAGTACGGTTATAAGTTGTTCATCCTGGGCCGGGACGGCCTGCCAGGGGAAGGTAACGCATATGCAACAAAACAGCACTGTCATATAAACAGTGTGTTGTGATTTCATATAAGACATCAAATGGTGATCCGACACCAGGCATAAGCCATAAATAATATAGCTGCATGATTTGGGGGAAAAAAAATCTCATTTGTGGGGGGGGTTTCTGATAAAAAATTGTGATTTAAAATGTGATTATTAAAAAATATTTATTATTTAAATAAAAATAAAATATTTTAAATATATATAAATAATATATATAAAAAATTCAATATTTAATATTTAATTGTAATTTAAAAAAGTGTTTTAATTTATTGATTTCTTAAAGACTTTAAAGTCTTAATTTCTTAAAATTTAAAAATTAAACAATCAAACTTTCATTCTGTTTGAAATTGGACATCAGATGAAGATCGCTGCATGATTGAGAAAAAAATCTAATTGGGATTTTTCTGATATAAATTGGGATTTTAAAATGCAATTAAAAAATTGTTGTGCTGCACAATTTGGGCCAATTTTTTTATTATTTTATATATCAATATGACTTTGATATAGTAATAATGACTTGTATTATTATCACTATTATTATTATTGTTAATATTATTATTACTAAGAAGATATCAAACAAGAAATAACACTATTAATACCAAATTTGTGTTTGTGTGTAGATAGATAGATAGATAGATAGATAGATAGATATGACTATATAATAATAATGATTTATTAAATGTAGTTTTTTATCAAAAATATTTCACTGCATAAAAAAAGTTAAAAAAATAAGTATTTTTATAGTATTTTTATTTTACAGTACAACTGTATAATTACAATACTAAATATTCAGATCTTAATTTCTTCATTTTCAAACATTAAACCATCAAAACCAATAGTATGTATTTATTTATTTATTTATTTTGTTTATTTATTTAATTAGGGTTTAGTTATAAATTTTTATTTTTTTTTTAATTATTAATATATTTAAATAAATCACAACCTGTACTTTTGGAAAATCGCCTTAAGCCATACCGTGATTTTGGCATTTTATTGAATAATCATGCAGCCAGAGGTGGAAAGTAACGAATTACATTTACTCGCGTTACTGTAATTGAGTAGTACTTTTTAAAGTAATTTTTAAAATCTGTAATTTTACTTTTACTTAAGTATATTTTGTTTGAAGTATTGTACTTCGCTACATTTTAAAACACATTAATTACTGAGTAAAAAAAAAAAAATATATATTGCTCCCTGGAAACTACTGCAGTAAATAATGCCCAGGAGGGCAAACTGGCGCTAAAATCACAAGAAAGATGCAGACGGACAAAACAGGCGTTAGTGGTGCAGACACCGCTGAAAATGAAACCCCGTCATATTCTGAAGTTGAACTCGAAGGAAATGAAGTGAACCCCTGGCCATATTTATGCTTTATTATGCAGTGTAAGCTGTGCTTACCTAGGGAGACCAAACTAGCAGCTTATAAAATCTTGACAAGACATCAACCCTTCGCAAGCATGTAGAAGTAAGCTAAATAACTGCATCGTTGCACTGGTGGTTAAAATGAAGCTTTGACATTTTAGCAAGACGTTTAGCACAAATTAGCCAAAAAGACAGTGGTGCGGACTGTGCGATATATATCGTCTGCGATAATATCATAATTGTTGTTTTAATGATGTGCAAGCGCATTTATAGTGCGTTCTTTCACTGTGTGATTCAGTCTGCTAAAATGCATTTAGAATGATCACAAAATTGAAGATATGGGGGCAGAAAATTTACATATATCATTTCATATAATAAATCAAAATCACACAAAGAATGCCGTCTTTTCCTCCAAAAATCATCATGATAACATACACACACACACACACACACACATTTATTTTTTTATTTTTTTACAACAGGTCAGTAAACAAGTTAATTAAGAGACTTGCGTTTTAGACACCATATTGCCTATTTTTGCTCTATTTCTATAACAAAAAATAATTCCAAACACAGCCACCAAAGCACAGTTTTGCGTCTCTGAGCAACATGATAGTGTTTCCTTCCTGAATTAATCAACTGTTTAAATGATTCGGTTCAATCGCAATGATTCACTTATTAACAGGGACTTGCTGACACATACTGGCCATTTTAATTTCACATTTAAAGTATCTTTTTATTTTTTTAAATAAATAATTTCTTATCATTTCAAATGAGTATTCAACATTTTATGTCTTGCATATGAAAACATTATTCATGCATTTGTAACTGCAGGTTAAATGCATTCTTGTCCTGCACTAAACAGTGTGTAAATACATCTAAATGCTACTTCGATGAAGCTTCTGCATTTCCTCTGCATTAAAAAGATGAGTTTGTTGATACAGATTTGCCTGGTAACAGCCCAAACTGATTCCTTTAATTAAAAAACTCAACTAGTCTGAGATTAATAGGCCTCAGGGGTGTCAAACTCAGTTCCTGGAGGTCCGTAGCCCTGCAGAGTTTAGTTCTAACCCTGCTCCAGCGCACACATCATGTAGGTTTCAAATAAGCCAAATGGTTAGATTAGCTGGATCAGGTGTGTTTAATTAAGGTTATATCTAAACTGTGCAGGACTGTGGCCCTCCAGGAACTGAGTTTGACACCCTTGGTCATATTTTTGCCTCCCTCCCACTGTTAAAATGTAACTAAGTAATTTTTACTCTGAGTAAATTTTAAATGAGCTACTTTTTACTTATACTTGAGTAGATTTTTAGACTGGTACTTTTACTTGTACTTAAGTAAAATTTCATTAATGTAATGGTACTTTTACTTGAGTAGAATATTTTTGTACTCTTTCCACCTCTGCATGCAGCTCTTGTCTGGGTCATATTTTGTGTTACCAAACGTAGTTTTGCTCCATTTGAACATATTACTCTGCCTTAAATCTGTATTGATGTAAATCATATCTGTGACCCTCAAGCACAAAACCAGTCATAAGTAGCACAGGTATATTTGTAATAGCCAAAACAACAAAATTGATTTTACTTTTATGCCAAAAATCATTAGGATATAAAAGATCCAGTAGGAGATGCTTGGAAAAGGGTGCGCAGAAGTATGCAAATACATTTGTTGACAGGCGAACATTTCCTGGACCTACGCCTTCCACAGATTATGTAAATACAGATAAAAGCATTTACTGTAGACCACTTAACTTGATGACTGCTATCAGGATGTGAAGAGACTTTCAACCAGCATAACAAAAAATGTTTCTGAAGATAATCACCTAAAAGATCATGTTCCATGAAGATATTTTGTCAATTTCCTAATGTAAATATATCTTTTGATTAGTAATGTGCATTGCTAAGAACATCATTTGGACAACTTTAAAGGTGATTTTCTCAATATTTAGATTTTTTTTGCACCCTCAGATTCCAGATTTTCAAATAGTTGTATCTCGACCAAATATTGTTCTATCCTAACAGTCCATACACCAATAGAAAGCTAATTTATTCAGCCTTCGGGTGATGCATAAATGTCCATTTAAAAAAAATGACCCTTATGACTGGTTTAGTGGTCCATGCTCACATATTTCCCGGTGTTTTCCAGCTGTGGTGGACGTGGTGCAGGACGCTCTGAGCCGCTGTCGCAGACTGCTGCTGCTCTACACAGCGTCGTCGCTCTGCAGCCCGGAGGCGCAGGACTGGGCCGAGCAGCAGACGGGTCTGTACCAAGCGCTGGTCGAGGACTCCATGAGCGTGGTGCTGCTGGAGCTGGAGGAGATCCGCCAGCCGCTGCGCCTGCCTCACGCCGTGCGCCTTCTCAAGGACAAACAGGGAGCTCTGCAGGCCTGGAAGAGAAGGAAGAGGTGGGCATTCTGGGATGGGAAGTCAGAGGAGCGTGTGACCTCTCTGGAGCCCTCTGCACGCTTCTGGAGGGAGGTGCGCTACCATATGCCTGTCAGAGGCAAAGCTAAGCAGAGAAATTGGTTTAGTTTCTAGATGAACACTAAATGTGAGTACTCTGGCCAAGTTGTACAGTTCCCGGATGAATCAGAACAATGCAGTCTTTCCTCTCTTTTGTTTTTATTTTTGTTGAATGAATACTTTTATTCATCAAGGACGCATTAAATTGATCTAAAGAGACAGTTTCTATTTCAAATAAATGCTGTTCTTTTGAACTTTCTATTCATCAAAAAATAGACCACTGAAAACTCCAGCAGTTGACGACAGAAACTGCTATAAAGAAAGACCCTAAAACAACTGTTAGTGAGTGAAGATATCACAATCTACTGTTTGCAGAAGACTTAATGAACAAAAGTACAGAGGGTACACCAGAAGATGCAAACCACCAGGCAAGAAGAATAGGAGATAAGCCAATTTACAGAAAGATGCAACCAAACTGATTGGGAGATCTTACATCATGCATCAAGATAATGACCCAAAACATAGTGCCAAAGCAACAAAGGAGTTCAACAGGGGCAAGAAGTGGAAGGTTTTAGACTGGCCAAGTCAATCTCCAGACTTAAACCCTATAGAGCATGCCTTTTACCTGCTAAAGAGGAGGCTGAAGGGGGTAACCCCCCAAAACAAACAACAACTGGAAGAGGCGGCGCTGAAAGCCTGGAAAAGCATCACAAAAGAAGAATGCAAATGTTTGGTGATGTCAATGGGTCACAGGCTTGATGCAGTTATTGCAAGCAAAGAATCTCCAACTAAATATTAAGTCTTATTCACTTTAATCTAGTTTTAGTCAATCTGTTCCAATACTTTTGGTCACATGAACAATGGGTGGGTTCAGACAAAAGGTGCTATCTTCTAAATTGTGTTTATCAGATCCAGATGAAAATACCTGGAAATAAAAGCTGAACTGTTGATCTCTTGTTTCATATTCATCTTTTGATGTCAAACCCAAATGTTTTCAGTCTACAGAAAAATAAAGGAATTGGCCTCACATTTTTAATTATTAAACGTTTCAGAACAAAATAAAATTCAAATTAAAGAAGAAAAAAACTTTGCAGGTAGGTTGATTGTCATGCAATCTGACCAATCATAATGCCATTTCTGTCCGACAAACAAACCAGACAGGAGAGTAGATTAATGTTGGTGGACTTGAACTTTAAAAATGTTGGTGTGAATTGATGTCTTTCCGTGGTTGAAACAAGATACCTTCTGATGTTCATTTGTGTTTATTTCATGTTTATTTTTCATTGAGAACACAATGTGTGCCGTGAGAGTGGCATGGCTTGACGGACTTGACGGATCCCACTTATAAATGTTGCAGGGTAATAAAAGGTCATAAAAACTTAAATGGCCATTGTTGTCAATAATGCCTATTTAAAATGAACTCTTCAAATATTTGTGGTCATATCGCCAATTTTGTATATGGTGTGTCTCAACTTCCCCACAGGTTTAAATCACCCTGCTCTCTCCACTACTGCATTTACCCCTATCGATTACTTAATTTAGAAATAATTTGATATTTAAAATAACACATCCACCAAAAAATACACTTGTTGCCCAACAGATAACAAAAATATGATTAATTTTATTTAAAAGACTGAATTTACATTTCAGAAAGTTTTAAAGATGTTTTGAAACCAACATACAAAACCTTAGTTTTGTTTCCCACCAAAAATGTCACAAAGATTAATACCTAAGTGAAATTGAGGACTCAGCCTAAACTAATTGTCGAATACAAAAAGAACAAATTAAAAAATGTTTGCTCTAAAATTAATAATGCAATGTAGAATAACAGGAAAAATGTCCAAGGTCAATTTTTCATGACCAAAAATGTCATGAAGATGAATCTCTTGTTGAAGAGACAAACCAATCAGAATATATATATATATATATATATATATATATATATATATATATATATTACTTTAAATGGTGATTTTAATATCTCATCCAGTATATATACTCTCAAAAAAAAAAAAAAAAAAGGTTTTAAAGCTGTGACTGGCGCGGTACCTTTTGAAACGGTACCAATATGTACCGTACACTTTAGGTAGCCTATACAAATATGTATCTTTTAGATGTAAATATGTAGGCTAAATAATGGTAGGCTACAAAGGTGCACCTTTTGATAGAGTAGCTATACTATACTTTTATTGATCTATCAGTGGTACTGTCCCAGTGAAGGCTTTTGTACAGTTTGATTGGAACATCTACCTAGAAATCGAGTCACGTACGTATTTTGCGTCATTGGGGGGGAGGCTGTTTCCTCCAAGGGTGTTACTAAGACGAAACCACAGTGTTTACAAGAAAGGCGCAGTGTAGTCTTTTAGTCTGTCATTGCAATAATTCCGAGAAGGAGCGACAGAGGTTTTAAAACCATACTACACAAGGTAAGACACGACTGCTACTGTAGTCACCGCATTTGAGTTGTTTTCATTCAGTTTTATTCTTAGTAAGCAAATATATTTGTGTTTCTTTAATGTTATAACTGAAACTTGTTCCACACAGCCGATTTTCTTTGGGGAAAACCCGTCATGCTTTGCTTGAAGGACCATCATTCATTCATCTGCCCACAACATTTTTTGTAGGGAATACTATACATCATTTGAGCATCAGTTTGAAGTTTATGATTATTCACTTAACCTCAGAAAGTTTTACTTGCACAGAAATTGTTGCTTGCCAACTGATACACCTTGCTTTGTCACGTTTCAAACTGGAAATATGTGTTGTGTTTGTGTTTCGTATTCCAATCTGTCAAGAGGGATGAAGTCTGTGGGTGCGTTTTTGTTTGACGCTCTTGTATAGCTTATAACGAAAATGAGTTAAAGCTTTTCATGTCGTTTTCAGGAAGACATGCAGTCACGAAAACCCGAGATGAGCGCGTTTTATTTTCTATGGACTTTACTCTCAACTCTTTGGATTGCAGGTGAGAGTTCATTTCCACATCTCTGATTGTAGTCTACACTAGTTAGGTTGGCTTTGTCTATTTTTATGTTAGCGACATGAGGAGATAGTTTGTATCCATCTATAGACTGTTGTGGAACGTTCATTGTGGTATCTGGCTGCTAGCGTTCAAACCACGGGGGGGGGGGGGGGGGGGGGGGGGTATTTATTTTTATGTAGTCGACATGAGGAAATAAGGAACTTCATCTGTTGTGAAAGGTTTATTGTGGTCGCTCTGTTAGCGTTCAAACAACGGGAAAGAATTAATAAAGGTGATGCTTATTCAAAAGTGAAAAACTGCGCATAATATGTTTTTATTTCTGGTCATTGATTTAATATCTGTATCGCTGCACACTGAACGAACGCTTGACTGTTTTCCTCGACTGCCACTTACAGTCTTCCTAAATGCATTGACTCAGACTAATGTTACGTTAGGTAGACCTATTATTAGCAAAAATTATGAAGTTGTGGAAGTCTTATTTGCAGTTGTTATCTAGGTGTTAAAAAAAAAAAAAAAAAAAACACCTTTAAAGTTCCCCGCTTCGCGTGTTCACACGACTTGACATCGGTAGCGCGTTCTCAGCTGCGGTTACGGAACTTTTCAAAACCACAACTGAAAGCTTACATGTGTTAAAACAAGGTCAGACACCTATGCACTTTAAAAGGGTGGTTTTTAACGTTTCGGAAGCTACAAAGGACGAGTTCGTTAAACAAATGTTCAATAATAATATTAGGCTACATAAAGTTGGCTTGAAGTTGGACATTCGATATTCGCAAATCTAGGGACAGGCTCTAAAGTTACATGCGAAACTACTGTACACTTCTCTAACGTCAATAGCATGCAAGGAGAATGACTATCAGTCATGAAATCAACTGTTAACTGTTCATCCAGGTGTCAACTATAATGCACACCTTTTATATTTTTTGATAATTATTAAAATAAACTGTAAATTATATGGAAAACAATTGCTACTTTTCATTACCGAATGGACTTAAACACAAATTTAAAGCTCAATAGCACTTAAACAGAATGACTCACTGTCATAAAACATACTGTAAAGTGTTCATCTAGGTGTCAGGTATAATGCACACCTTTTATATTTTTCATAATTATTCAAATAAACTGTAAATCATATGTAAAATATTGCTAAAATATTTTACATTTGAGCCCATTCGGTAATGAAAAATAGCAATATTTTACATATGATTTAAAGTTTTGGCAATGACATAAATTTTGTGTTTTGCAAAGTTTGCTGCTTCAGTATTTGTAGATTATTTTTCCACGTTTCTATGGTATACTGAAAAACAATGATAAGCATAAAATAAGTTTCAACAGCTTTGTCAAAAAAATAAAATGAGTCAGTATTTACAGTGTTGACCCTTGTTCTTCATAACCTCTGCAATTCGCACTGGCATGCTGAATATTAGCCTAAGTTTTCTGAGTTGATCACAATTTGTGGGCTTCTGGTTGTCCACTCGCCTTTTGAGGACTGATCACAGGTTCTCTGTGGGATTGAGATCTGGGGAGTTGCCTGGCCACTGATCCAAAATTTCAATGTAATGATCTTCGAGCTACTTCTTTATCACTCTTGCTTTATGACATGGTGCTCCATCATGCTGCAAAATGCACAGATCATCACCAAATTGCTCATGGATCGTTGGAAGAAGTCGCTCTTGCAGGACGTTTTGATACCATTCTTTATTTCCTGGCAGTGTTTTTGGGCAGAATTATGAGAAAGCCCACTCCCTCGGTTGAAAAGCAACTCCACAGATGGATGGTCTCATGATGCTTCACTGTTGGCACAACACAGGACTCATGGTAGCGTTCACCTTTTCTTCTCCGAACAATTGATTTTCCAGATGTCCCAGATAGTCGGAAGGGAGCTTCATCAGAGAAAATAACTTTGGACCAGTCTTCTGCTGTCCAGTCCTTGTACCACCTGCAGAATTTTTGTCTGTCCTTGAGGTTTTTCTTGGAGAGAAGTGGCTTCTTTGCTGTCCTTCTTGACACCAGGCCATTTTTCAGAAGTCTTGGCATAACTGTGCATGCAGATGCTCTCACACCAACCTGCTGCCATTCCTGAGCAAGCACTGCACTGCTGGAGACTCGATTCCGTAGCTGACTCTTCAGAAAGAGATGTCCTGGTGCTTGCTGGACACTCTGGGACGTCCTGAAGACTTCTTCACTGCAGTCGAACCTCTCTCCTTGAAGTTCTTGACGATATATATATTGTTTTTTTAAATGCGTTAAAGGTGCCAAAATGTTTGCAAAAATAATAACTGCATCTAAAATCAAATGACTATAGTGGCTCAGCGAATAAAGTAGTTTGAGGATATCCATAGCAACCGCTCACTCGATTGATCATGTATGTTGTAAGACATAACGTTAAAGGGTTAGTTCACCCAAAAATGAAAATAAGCCCATGAATTACTCACCCTCAAGGCATTCTAGTTGTTTATGACTTTCTTCTTTCAGGCGAATCCAATCGGAGTTATATAAAAAATTGTCTTTGATCTTCCAAGCATATGATCCGATCCGTGCGAACGCGTCTCTGGACCAGAGCCAAAGTGCGCACTGCCACAGTTCGCGTGAAACAACGTGAAACCTGACCTCATTTGCCCCAATCGAAAGCATACATTTACACTGTCTGAATCGTTCCCTATCGCCTACATCAGTGGTTCCCAACCACGTTCCTGGAGGCCCCCAACGCTGCATGTTTTCCATGTCACCTTAATCAAACACACCTGATTCAGATCATCAGCTCATTAGTAGAGACTCCAAGACCTGAATAGAGTGTGTCAGAGAAAGGAGAGATGCAAAATGTGCAGTGTTGGGGGGCCTCCAGGAACGTGGTTGGGAACCACTGGCCTACATTGTGCACTACGTGCCATTCACCGTACAGGAAATACTACACGGTGAACATGACCGATCTCTGCAGCGCTTCAGCATCTACTTATAGTTTAGGGGGCAGGTGCTTCGGATTCTAGAGAGCATTTGATTAGTCAGAAGATCTGAAGAGAAGATGAAGTACAAGGTGACGTCAAAAAAATCGTTGATCCTTTTTGGCGGAAGTGATGAACTGCAAGCCTTGAATGCCTAAATCCTTATTTTGTCACCGATTTGAAGCACACTGGCTATACAGCAGATTATACAGTAGACTAACATATTGAAACTAACACCCAAAAAACTTTAGTTTTGATTTCATGGGGACTTTAAATGTTCTTGAATGCATTACTTAGGTAGGCCTACATTTGCTCGTACCCTGATTTTTTTTTTTTTTAAATGACAAGTTGTCATTAAACAGGTAAAATTTAATGACAAGGCATAAAAGAGAAATTTGATTCATGAATTAAAACAGTAATTAGTCCCATACTAGCGAAATGTAGTAATTTTGTGTGTAATTTTTTTTTTCCTCTTCAGGGAGTGAGATGCATAACACAGATTTAAGATCATATACCATCAGTGCTGGTCTTGCATTTAAGCTTGAATGCAGTGAAATGCAGAATATGAGCTGGAGGCGTGTTCCTGATCAGAGGCTGGAAAGCATCAGCGGAATAAACATTCGTGGAAACGCGCTATGGTTTCTACCTGCTAACCTCTCCCACAGCGGATCCTACTCCTGTCTCAGCAGGTATGATGCAGTTCACAAAGTTGTTTCGTTTTGACATATATGTTTTGAATACCGAAGAACTTGTTTTATCACAAATCTTGTTCAAGCATCCTTGTTTTGTCCCGCTAAGGTCCACTTAGAATGTTGAAAATGCTCATTTGGTCATTCAAAATGGAATGTAATTATTTGAACACAACAGATGCAAACATAAAATAAAAACTGTAACACTTTTCTTTATATATTGTTTGTTTTCTGTTCAGTATTCCCTCATTTCCATTCTTTCATCCCAACTGTTGTTCTATATGGCAGAATTGGCAATGAAACCTGGAAAACAATATTTGAAGTCTCCGTTGAAAATAAAACATGCCCCAGTTTGAACAGAAAAGACGAAGTAATGAGCACAAAGGAAATCACTTGTTTGCTTCCTTACATCTTTGAGATCGACCCTCAGGCTCAAGTGACCTGGAGAAATGTAAGACACATTTTCTAAACGGATCTGAACCCAACCACTACTGCATAAGACCAACATGACTAAAAATCTTTAAAGGAATAGTTCATGCAAAACAATGGAAATTTGCTGAAAATGTCCTCACTCTCAGGCCATCCAAGTTGTAGATGAGATTGTTTCTTCATCAGATTTGGAGAAATGTAGCATTGCATCACTTGCTCAGCAGTGGATGCTCTGCAGTGAATGGGTGCTATTGTTTTCTCAAGACATTAACTGATGGACTGGAGTGGTGTGGATTATTGTGATGTTTTTATCAGCTGTTTGGACTCTCATTCTGACGGCACCCATTCACTGCAAAGCATCCATTTGTGAGCAAGCAATGCAATGCTACATTTCCCCAAGTATGATGAACAAACCAAATCACATCTAGCTTGGCCTGATACTGAGTACAGGCAAATGTACATGCATTTTCAGCAAGTTTTCACTTTTGGATGAACTCTTCCTTTAATGCTTTGGTTAACATTACTTTTATAAGAAACCAAAACATTGCTAAAGTCGAGAGTTCCTTACATACATGCAATTACAACTGCATTCACTTTCACATTTAAACATCATCACTCCTAAAGCCAAGCATGTCTGTACTTGTACATTGTAATTGTTTGTCCGCTAAACGGTTTGTTTTTCTTTCTCTTTAGAACTGCCACCCACTCAATGTGACAAACAGTAAGGTTTTCCCGATAAACAGATCCCGAGACATGATTGGACTCTATACATGCTTTGTGAGCTTTACTTTTGAAGGGCAGAATTACTCTGCTGCCCAGACTACAAAAGTCTACAGCCTCTCTATGGATTATGGTAAATGACTATTTAAAATCTGAAAGGATTCTAGAGGCTCTGTTTCAAATCCTGTAGTGAGTTGCAAGCCTACTAAATAAGTCTATTATTATTATACACACTGAGGGAAGAAAAAGTATGGCCAGAACCGTAAGGTTCAAAAAAATTAAAAGAAATAAGATCTTTCTGCCTTATTTAGACGTAAATGGTTCACACACACACACACACACACACACACACACACACACACACACACACACACACACACACACACACAGACATTAAAAAAAAAAAAAAAAAAATGACACACCACAATATTATTAAAACTTTAACTGAAACTAAAATGAAAATAAAAATATATAAATTACTTCAAAATGCTAATAAAAACTATAATAGTATCTGTTATACTAAAATAACTCTGCTTAGAATCCATTGAGAAAAACATCTTGTCAACTACATTTGATCTTAAAGATAAATAAATGCTTTATTAATATCCACTTTGGACCAAGAGATGGAAGTATAGAGCCGAGGTGAAAAAGTTCAGATTGAGAGAGTTTCTGTGGTTTGATCAATAATGTGATAAATGTGATTCATTTACAGTGGTGACAAAGCCTGAAATGATCTACCCAAAAGATGAAACACAAAAAGTAAAACTTGGTAAGTGATAATGATGACGATATTGTAACTTGTAACTGTCTTTTAAGCCCTTCTGCTGCTGGATGTGTGCATTTAATTCTTAATTCAATTATATGTGTTTTAAAAGAATAGTTCACCCAAAAATGAAAACAGTTTGCTCCCCCTCAGGGCATCCAAGATATAGATGAGTTTGTTTCTTCATCAGATTTGGAGAAATGTAGCATTGCATCAGTGTCTCAGCAATGGATGCTCTGCAGTGAATGGGTGCCGTCAGAATGAGAGTCCAAACAGTTGATAAAAACATCACAATAATCCACACCACTCCAGTCCATCAGTTAATTTCTTGAGAGGACAAAAGCTGTGTGTTTGTAAAAAAAAAAAAAAAAAAAATGTTAACTTTAAACTGTTGCTTCAGTCCAAGATACGAGTCCATAATCTATAGTTACGCTTCCTGTAGTGAAAAAGTAATCTGGTCTGAATTAGGAGAGAAATCTGCACAGATCAAGCACCGTTTACAAGCCAAAACAGTTAAAGAAAATATGAGAGAGGAACCAGGATTTTGACTTTTTAACTGAAGGAAGCATTATTATGGATTATGGGATTATAAAATGGACTATTTTAGCTGAAAACAAAAGTTTGTAGTTTAAAACGTCTTAAATCTGATGAAGAAACAAACTACATCTTGGATGGCCTGAGGGGGGAGTACATTTGCATTTTTGGGTAAACTAGACCTAAATTCAAGAAATGAATTGGAATTTGAATTCTGAATAAGCCTGATGTACATGAGCATGTGCAGTATGTGTTTGAATCGTTCATGTCATCGGGGCAGATTTAATTATTTAGAGGCCCCTAGGAATCGGGCTCTATATATTTGCACACATTTACCTGGATCAGCCTTGAATCTCCTTTTTTGTTGTGATGCTTGCTGCTGCACATTGGTGCCCCACAGAAGAGTCTGAAGTATAAATTATGATATTAATTTAAAACGTGGGCTTATGTAGGTGGATTTTCGAATTTGTGACATGGAAGGTCAGAACTACAGCGGTTTCCCCGGTAACGGCTGTAAACAAAGCAGCGCCGCTCATAAACGCTACTTCATCAAATAAAATGAAAATGTCAAGACATTCATATAAAAATTAGAGAATTTGTGAGGATGAGAAAAATATAGCCTATATTGAGGAGGAAAGTCCACTGAAGAGTTACCAGCGTAAGCCTGTGTGCCAAAGGCTGTCTAATTCTAAACTTTAAAATACACTTATTTTATTATTTTAACTTTAAATTTAAATGAAAATGAAAAAAAAAATTAAATGGAACATATACATTTACACACCCAAGGATTATATCAACCAAACAAGAATCTGCGTATGCATACTCTACTTGGGTCCTTCTCATATATACAGCATTTAAAACAATAAACATATAATACGCACTGTTATACAATATTTAATTACAGCTTCGGATACATGATATTTTCATTTGCTACAAGCAGGATACACGAAGTGAAGGAAGTGTGTTCAACTCGGAAATGCAGTCGGTTGTCGTGGTGATAAACACTGTAAAAAGCAGTGCTTAATGTGCATCTCGTATATGAAAAGCATTTTAGGGGGCCCTTGGCTTTTGGGGGCCCACTGCAGTTGCCTACCTTTGCCTAATGGGTAAGTCCGCCTCTGCATGTTATTACAGGTGAAAGTTACACACTGAACTGCAAAGCTCTTGTTGGGAAGAACGACGATGGAGAAACTTTGATCTACTGGCATAAAGGCTTAAAACTTCTGGACTACAACACAAGCATGTAAGTACCTTTGCCATTCACTATTCATGCATAAAAAACATCTATCCATATTAGCTGTTTCAACGACTAATCGAATAGTCGACTTTAATGCTCTACCATGAGGCTTTAAGCTTGATGTCGACTAGTCACTGGTCCTATAGAGGGCGCAACAGGATAAAAAATCTTTGAAGGACTTCCACATTTACGAGCTGTTTCCATCAGTTAAAATGACAAATAAATGCATACTCTGAAAGGCTCCACAAGACGTGTGTGAATATATTACTGGATGCTTGAAATTAAACAGGAGAATGCACGTTTTAAACCGCTTATTGTACAGGTAAGTTAATCGCTGATCTAATCTAATGCGCTGCTGCACTGTAACACACACACATAGGCTACAGACAGTAGCTCATACATCATGCGCAGATCGCACGCACACAGAATCATTCAGCGCGGAAATATTTGTCAACACTGTTCTGTGATTTCTGATTAAAATAGCTTAAAAACTGAAAAGTTCAAGCAACTAAATCCCACAGGTTCACTACTACTAGAAAGATGCTGCCATGCAGAATTAATTCACACACGCAATCGCTCTCACGACTGCATTCATATGAATGTAATCTTTACTGTGCCACTTTATCTGTATCTGATTTAGAACGAGCAGAAATCTGTGAGAAATATAATGACCCAAAGACAAAAGAACTGATAAAAATGAGCTGTTATTGGAGCAATAGCCTTGTTGGCAGCGCTGTGTCATGATCCATAGCTGTGCACAATGTGTTCGTCACAGCTCCAGACTTATTTGTTCATTAATGACATCATCAGCGATTAGTCGATTTTGACTTAACTTTCAACACATAAAACTCGACTTTAAAAAATCAGAGGTCGTTCAACTATATTATATATATATATATATATATATATATATATATATATATATATATATATATATATATATATATATATATATATATATATACCTGTATATCAATATACGTGTGTGAGTGTGTGTGTGTATATATTTATATATTAGTGCTGTTAAATGATTAATCGCGATTAATCGCATTCTAAATAATTTTTTTACATGATATATGTGTGTCTAGTGCGTATATTTATTATGTATATATATATACACACACAAACATGTATATATCTAAGAAAAATATGTTGTTTATATATTAAATATATCTATAAATAATATAAATTATATGAATATATATATATTGCATGTAAATACATGTAAATATTTTCAAAATATATACATGCATGTGTGTGTATTTATATATTTATAATAAATATACACAGTATCCATATATTATGTAAACAAAAACTTTTATTTTGGATGCGATTAATCGTGTTTAATCATTTGACAGTACTAATAAATGTATAATTTAATATGTATATATGTATGAATATATATATATATAGAGAGAGAGAGAGAGAGATCTTTTTTTATGATGTCCAACCACTTTGCTTCTGCATGTCTCATTTCATCAGTGTGAAAGAGGGGGAGCGGGATTACCTGCTGTCTGTTGTATACATCCCAGAAGTCACAGAAGAATATTTATACACTAATTTAACCTGTGTGGTTCAACACCCAGCAGGTTCGGCTTTTGGAAGAGTCTTTCTTATTCCTGGTGAGCTCTAGTCCATCTTTTACTCTTGTACATTATTAGTTAAAGTCTCCTCTTTTCTAACCTGCTTTCTGGTCTTTCTCTCTCCAGCGAGTCAAAATGAACGTTATTACTGGATCGGTCTTGGTCTGGTGGCTCTGCTCATATTACTGTGTGCCGTTGTGTTTCTTTTTAGAGTCGATCTGGTTCTGGCTTACAGGGCTGTTAGCTCATCTGCTACCAAAAGCAGTGGTATTTTTTAATTTCAGATTCATTTATTTTATTGACTGTTCTCTGTAGAGATGCTTATTAACTTCAATGACCATGTCAGTGGTTCAATTTTAAGCTAACAGATTTTACTGTGTACAATTAAAATGTACTAATTATTAATATTAAATATTATTATAAAATTTTCATTATATAGATAATGAGTGTTTTAAATATATTATGAGAATGAAATGAACTGAAAATAAGGGGTTTTTTTTGTTTTGTTTTTTTTTTAAAAAATCATGCAATTCATGTATCATTCAATATCATTTTATAATAAAAGCATGTAACGGCTTTTCACTGTAATCCAACAATGTGATGATTTTGTCAACAAACCAGTTACACATATTTATTAAAGCTGGGAAACATTGCTTAAACATGTCCAAGTCAAATTTTACCTTAAAAAAATAAATAAATAAAAAAAATAATAATAATAATAATCAGTGCACAGTCAAGAGGTGACACCAACATCTGATCATATAAAATAATTGTACATATTTTATTTTTATATTCACTTTTATGTTTTATTTAATTAAAAATAATTAAATTGTGATAATTCTTGTTATATTTGTATTGTTATTTTTTATTATTTTATTTTTGTAAGTGTCGATTATTCTCATGCTTTATTTAAGATGGCAAGTGGTACGATGCGTATGTGAGTTACCTCCATGGTGTTCAACACGGCTCAACTTCTGCAGCTACATTTGCATTGGATTTCCTTCCCGCGGTTTTGGAGGACCTTTATGGTTACAAACTCTTTATCAGCGGTCGTGATGAACTTCCTGGGGAAGGTAAACATCCTGTCACATGATCACACTAACACAGCTCTACACAAGTAAAACCCTGTTCAAAAAAAAAAAAGGCATGTTTGAATTAAATCACTGAAAAATATTAATTTTAAAGATTTGATGTTGTCTATGCAGCATAACTCTCCATAAATATATATAGAAAAAATTCAGATTTATCTGTTTGAATTGCATATAAAATGTCTAAGCATTTGTATTACACAGTTTTAACATAAACAAACTAATAAACTTAATGTAATGCATATTTGTCATACAGAATTTCTTTTTTCCATAGTGAAGAGATTTATGAGTTAAAGCAATTTGATAATAATTTCTATTCGTATTTCGATTCAGTTTTTTGTAGTTTGAAAGTTGTAGTATTTTTTGTTATATATATAGCCTATGTGTGTGTGTGTATATATATATATATATATAGGGGTGGCACGGTTCGCTAAAAAAAACCGAACCGTTCGGTTCACCACACACGGACCGTAGCACGTAAAACAAACAAGGTTCAGCTAATATATGTTTCTGTTAATGCATGCGCATTTTGGAATCCCAGACATTATAACAACAGCGATGAGGGAGAGAAAAAAAACCTGGACAAATCATTCAACGCGAATGCTGTATGCTGGAATATGAGCAGTCATATGTTCCGTCATCACCCGGGTGCTGATAGCGAGCCCTCACAGATGAGACCTGAACAGCACACGTATCTGTGTTTAAACTAAACTCATTTAAGCCTTGCTTGCGAGTTTAAACATGTAAGAGCCAAAGGACGCAAACCCGCGCCTCAGAACGCGCGCAAATATAAGCTCTCTCTGAAGTATTGTGTTTAAATGGACAAATTCAGACAAAAATTATGTCCGTTTTGGTAAGTATCCTATAGCAGACATAGCTGACTGAACGTAGCCCTACTTGATCAGTGCATTCTCTTAAAGTGACAGTCTTAATATTAATCGAACAGCAACAACAAAGAAATCACTCACTGATCTTGATTAAAAAGCTTTTGTAACTTTAATGAGGAATAATCTTTAATGTATACAGTCCAATATGCAATGCTGTTTTACATTTGATTACTTTATTCAATTTCTGTACGTAAAAACTTATGCTAGACAAAACTGCCTAAACAAAACAAAACCAAAAAAACAACAACTGAAACTCACTGTTTATTGTTTGTATCTTTACTCTATTGTATTTATTTGTGCTGTTGCTTGTAGTTAGATAGAATATTCTTCCTTTTTTTATTAAAAAAGTATAGTTTTTCCATAAACAGCACATACTGAACTGAACCGAAAACCGTGACTCTTAAACCGTGAAACAAAGTATAGTTTGTAAAAGTTGAACCGTGCCACCCATAATATATATATATATATATATATATATATATATATATATATATATATATATATATATATATATATATATATATATATATAAAATATGAATTTGTATATGAATTTTTTTAATTGTTAGTTAATAAATTAAGTTTCAGTTTTAGTTAACTATAATAATTACCCTGGTCTAATCCAAATGGATAGAAATTTTAAATGCAAATACCTACATCTTCAGGCTTAAATATCTCCTTGACTGTTTATTGTAGCACAATCATACTAAAAAACAAGCGTTTGACATTAATGAACTCTCTTTTTCAGCGGTGCATGAAGTCATTGCTAACACAATGAGCCGAAGCAGAAGGCTGATCATTGTTCTTACATCACAGAGCTGTGTGTTACCTCAAACTGACACCACCAAGAGCATTTTACCAGATAAACTCCCCATATCAGATCATGATGTGCAACTGAAAGCAACAAACACTTCCTCTGACCAGATATGGGCCTCTTACGAGCAACGGGTGGGTCTCTATGACGCTTTAGTGAAGCAGGGTCTGAAAGTCATCCTGGTGCAGGTGGAGGACGGGGTTGAAGAGGCTCTGCTGCCCGAATCTTTGCGTTACATCATCCGCACCAAAGGCATCCTCAGATGGAGGCAGAATGCCGGTCATTGGGGGAACAGAAGCTTCTTGAAACACATGCGCTATCAAATGCCTCCAGCGAAGCGGCGGAAGAGCCAAGAGCTGATGGTGATTTGAGATCTCTTCGACCACGGAAACATTCTACACAAATACGTGAACTCGTTATGAAGTGTGTATTGATAACACGACTCAAGAAAGACAAGAACGCACACTTACATTGAAAAAGGATACTAAATTTAGTAAGTGGTTGCAAACAATTTATTTTAGCTACGTTTAAAAAGAATGTTGAAAGTTAGTCAACTAAATTGGTTTATTTAAATGTAGCTAAAATACATTGATTGCAACCACTTTAAAAAAATAAGTAAATTCAAATTAATCTTTAATCAGAAGACCTCAGAGGCGGGGCAAGCGCTTCCAGGTTTTGTTTACAGTAGCAAGTTGGCATGGCAACTGTTTTATTTTACGGAACATGGCGGAGGAAAAGTTTTGGCTTTTAGTATGAATATGTTAGCCTTAATGTTATCTCTAAGCTAGTGTGCTAGTGACAAAATTAAGATTTACAAGATATAAGCACTCAAAACTCACTTTGGCCAGTATGGATCAACGCTTTTGATGACATTACCCTGTACTTCAGCTTCCTGTCAAACTTTTTGTTCAATCAAATGCTAGAATCTGAAGCATACCACTGCCTATAAACAGATGCTGAAGCTGAAATCGGACACTTATTCAAAGATTTTGTATTTTCTGTACGGTGAACGAGGATAGGAAAGGATTCAGGTGTAAATATGCTTTCCGTTGCATTCCTTTACCAAGCTCAATGGCTCTAGCCCAAGCTGTGATATAAATGAGTGTTATTTGCTATTTTTAAAAAAAGGGGGTAGGGCTACTTGATATGTCCCGTCCTGTCTTCCTGTTTCTGTTAAAATGAGGTCAACACATAGAATAACGCTGCACATTTTAAAGCTATTCAGTGGACCATTCCTTGCGTTTTTAGATGCAAAGACGTGTTCTGTGTGAACGCTGAAAAGACAGGCGATGCAAGTTAGCAATTAAAATAAAATAAATGAATATAGAAGTGTTTTTTTAATAGAACAATATATTTTTTAAATAAATTTCCTCAATTATTTTTATATTTTATATTCTTTTGTTAATGCGGCAACAAGTGCATATGCTGTTGGGTATTTTGTGTTACAGTTACAGAGTTTCTACTTTTTTATTTGTTTGTTTTTTATTATTTATTATGAATGATTATTATTCCTATTTTATTTTTTCCTGAATTATTTAATACATTAAAAATATTTAAAACTTTTACAAGTGGTATTGTGACTACAGTTGATGTCAGATATAATATTGTTAATGTTTTTTGGGTTTTCATTAAAAAATAAATAAATAAAAACATTCACTGATTCATGTTTCATTGATCCATGTCATAGCCTATAAAATAATGATTTATTACAGTGCATCTAATAAATATTTGTCAAATATGTATACACTGAAAAAAAATATAATTTTCATTTAGAAATTGCTAGTAAATTTCACGATTAATTACAAAGAAACTGCCAAAACAACACATTGTGTATTTAAGCTGTCTATCGCTATCAAAGCTTTATGACTATATTAGGACAATGTGCGTAATCATGTTAGCAATGTATTAAATCATGCTAGTGATGTGCTAAATCATAATAGCCACATGTTAATATATACTAAATCAAGCTAGCAACATGCTAATTCATGTTAACAACATGTTAAAACGCTGAAAATCATGCTATCAACATGGTAACTCTTGCTAGCAATGTGTTAAATCATGCTAACAACGTCAAAACTTGTTAACAATTTGCTAATTCATGTTAGCAACATGCAAAAACATGCTAGCAATGTGTTAAATCAAGCAACCATCATGTTAATGCATACAAATGTGCAAAATCAAGCTAGCAATGTGCTAAATATGGTAACATGTAAAACATGCAAGCAAAGTCTTAATTCATGTTAGCAGTTTGTTAAAACATACTAACAATGTGTGCGTCCGAAATGGAATACTGCTTAGTAGCCAAGTCGCTTTAAGACAAGTCATGTCACTCGGCGGCCATCTTTGAAACGCCTCTCGGGCTCAGAAAGTGCAACTCCTAGCTCTTTGAATGGGGAAACATCAAATTCTACAAAACTGTTCACTAGGTTTGCGATTAAATTTCATATTTGAAATCACCAAATAAATCTGATAACAACCGTGTCATAAATTTTGTTTATTTTGCTCAAATAGCGTTATAAACGCTTATTATTTAGGATAGATCATGCAGTGCGCATGAGTGCACTTCTCAGAACGCTGACTGTTTCTATAGCAACCGGGACGCTTTTAACGGCAGCTGCAGTGACGCGCTGACTTTATCGATTAGCGATTGGCTCCTTTATTCAGAAGGCGGGGCCTCTTGCGATTGAGCGCTGCATTTTTCCCCATTCAAAACCATATAGTCTTTGTTAGTAGGTACTACATTTAAATTTGAACTTACTACTCGACAGTTAACGGAATTCGAACGTACTACATCCGCCGTGTTGATGTTGTCACGTGACAAGCCCTCACTGTTGTGCGTACGTCGTGTTTGTTTTGTATCGTTATTACAGCTTTCATCTGCGATTTAACGTTGATTGGATCACGCCTTCTCGACAGCTTCTAAATCATTTATCAAATAACGTAAGTACAATTTAAATATTTATATTTAGATTTTTAATTTTGAATCAGAATGTAATGTCTGTTATGTGAATGATAGGGGAGAGGCTTATTTGGAGAAATGAAGTAATTTATTTTTTTGTTTTAATTAGTTTAAATACACAGGACAAACAAAATACATGAATCAATGAATAAACTTGAATAAATACATAATACACAATTGGATAATAGAGAGAGAGAGTGAATAGTATACATACAATATATACATAGCCTAAATAAATATTATGGATAGATGCAATATATACATAAATACATAATATAAACATAATAAATAATGTACATATATATATATTATATATATATATATATATATATACATATATATATATTATAATTAGTGGTGGGCCGTTATCGGCGTTAACGTGCTGCGTTAACGTGAGACTCTTATCGGGCGATAAAAAAAAATATCGCCGTTAATCTATTCTCAGAGTCGGGTTGGGAGCTGGGTCTATATACGCAAGCTATGATGACTTTCACCGTGATAGTTTAGCGCGGATGCATACCTAGACGAATTGCAATGTAGGGAGCGAGAACGAGTCTTCGAACTTGTGTGTATGCCTACTGGGAAATTACCAAGCTTCCCAAAAAAAACTCACGCCTGTTTCACACATAATCCGTCTGCAGTGCGTATACAGTCCGTGTGTGTTACGTATGTGGTGCAGAAGTAGCACGGACTCATTGTGCTTTCACACAGGACGCGTTTGCAGTCCGCTACTGATCCGCGGCTGTTTAGTCCACAAACACAACATTTGTTCATTATTCTATATTTCAAACCATGTAAAAAAAAAAAAAAAAAAAAAAAAAAAAAAAGCTGCTCAAGCAAGTGGCAAAACATTTAAACACAACAATTAGCCTACTTTTCTTGTTGGGATATCTATAATATTTAAAATTAAAGCACCACTGACAGAAACAGTCGACTCTCGTGCCTTTTGCATTTAAATCTTTATTACAAGCAATCGCA
Source organism: Cyprinus carpio (assembly GCF_018340385.1). Lineage (NCBI taxonomy): Eukaryota > Metazoa > Chordata > Actinopteri > Cypriniformes > Cyprinidae > Cyprinus > Cyprinus carpio. Next base: position 27,482,384 of record NC_056597.1, read on the forward strand.
CGGTTCTTAATTAACTTTGTTTTTCTGCTTCCATAAAAGTGCATAGGCCTATATCATGTTGCCTCGTTTAAAGGTGCTCTTTTTCTTGTTTTAAACTTAGCCAAAAACCCATGTGTTGCGTGTGAAACAAAGTAGGCTTTAATTAGTAGGCTATACATTTATTGTGAAATTGCTGCATTTCCGTGTCAATCCATGTTAATTTTTACCACGAACAATGCGCTGTCATTTTAATTCAGCGCATGCAGCACAGCAAAAATAGACTCGGTACATAAACGATCGCTGCACTGCTGCAGACGCGCCGCTCCTGGGACGCACTGACGGACCACAACCGCGTGAACGCTGGAATCCGTTAACATGGGTGCGTAAAAAAATAAAAAAATGCCACGCATACGCACTGCAGACGGCGTATGTGTGAAACAGGCGTAAGGTTGTTTGCAACTTGTGCAATGCGGAATAAGTTTACTGTTTACAGTCTCAAGTACCACCTAAACGCAAATCATCCTTTAGCTAATGCGGAAGATGCCGGGCCAAGTAATGTAGCGCAGTGGAAGAGTCGTCGTCAAACTACTATGTTAAAGTGCAGCACAGCTCTATCAGTACTAACAAGTACATCTTATTGAACATAATTTGAATGCCTTCGGCAGAATTTAAATGAGCCATTTTAATCTATATTAATTCCAAGATTACAGTGAGATTAATCTAGATTAAAAAAATTAATCTATGCCAACCACTAATATATATATATATATATATATATATATATATTTCCAAGATTATATATATATATATATATATATACACAGCCACACACACATTTACAGACTTAGAGCCCTACAACCTACTGCCACCTGAATGCTGCTGTGCCAATTCTTCAATTGTATTTCGAAGATGGATCTGACCTCCGCCCAAACCTCCGTCAGTCCATCACGTCCCTCATCGCTGCTTTTAAGTCAGATTCTGACCATGGCTGGGAAAAAAAGGTATCGAGGTGCTGGTGTTTCTCTACTGGTTGGCTGGGTCTCCAGTTTTCCAGGATGCCACATCCGGATCAAGCCACCAGCAAGTGATGCCCCATGTTATTTTAACAGGAAGCTGTTCCATTCCATTTAAGCTGCAGGCCATCACCGACCACAAGGGGAAGTCCCTCGATATCTTTGTTGGATATCCCGGGTCTGTGCACGATGCCAGGGTGCTGAAGAATAGCCCCATTTACACTGGCCCCCGGTATCCAGTACAGATGGTGGGTATCCCTGTTTAAGTAGCGCCCATCTGCCTCACCACACCATTCAGAGAGCCTGTACAGAATCCTGGACGGGGGCAAGCACGCCCGTACACGCAACATTGTTGAGAGAGCCTTTGGGATGCTGAAGACACGCTCCATCTTCAAGAAAAATCTTCAAACTTAAAGCTTTACAAACTTCTTGAAAACTTTCAAACTAGGCTTTGTCAAGCCAACACCAATGTTTGTTTACAAAGTGTACAGTCAACATTTGAAGGGGATCAAAACTTTTCATCGTAAAACCAAAATGCATTCTTGTCTAAGGACAACTCTGATGGACTTTTTTGATCCACTTCAAATGTTGACTGCTGTATATTATCTATATATGGTTGCTTGCAACTGAAAATTGTCAAAGAATAAGGTAAGAACAGGTTCTTAATAGGTTGTTAATATATTTATTTCATGTTTTGAGAGCAGATTTGAGTGATTTTCATCATTTCTGGGGGTTTTCACTGCACGTCATGTCTAAGGTCACTGTAACTCACTGCAGCTCACTTTACTCCGTACTGAAGAGAAAACAGGAAGTTCTTGCTCTGCTTGTGGCTAAGGCTTCTGTATGTTGGTTGATTTTTCATCGTGCTTCATTTCCACATAAATTCATACGCATGAGCTTTGAACATGTCATCATATGGCTGCGGTCAGCCCCATGTTTTTTTTTTCTTTTTTAAACCAGTTCTGGTCACTTTATATGCATTACACTCCACAGGTATCTTCATATGAGCATATTTGTTATAAAAAATGTTAAGATTGATTAATTTAATTTGTTTAAAAATATATATATTTGTGTTGTTGACAAACTGACAGATTTTAGGTAAAAACTAAATGCTTATATGTTGTTGGTTGGCAAAGAAAAATTAGTTTCTCAAAAAATAAACTGGTTGACCTTTTTATTTATTTTTTAATTTGCACTTTTTTGTAGATATTACGGTTGTTGACAAGTGGGCAATATTTTTCAGTAAAAGGGCATTCTGAGATGAGAAGTGATTTTATTTTATTTAAGGATAATTAAACTAAATCTAAATATGCGTAATTTAGCTCTTGACTGAATCTGATCTGAAGTCTTCCTATGAACTTCATATTAGTATATTTGTTATTTATTATATTATTATATTTGGGTTCTTGATGAACGGACAGATTTTCGGTTAAGAGTAGATGCTGAGATACTTTTAAGTCTGAAAAAAAACAACACGGGATGATACATCACACGCTGGTGGTCACACACATCCATTCGCTCTCAATGCACATCCATGATGTACCACACCTGTCTGACAGGCATTTGTTAAATACTGAAGGTATTATTTAGAAAACACAACTTTCCATACATCAAAAATGCAAATAAGCAGCATGAAGTAATGCATATGAGTTAAGCACTGTATTTCAAGTCTTCTGAAGTTATATAATATCCTATAAAAACAAACCCAAATTGAAAGTTTATTATTTTGTGTTTTGCAGAAGAAAGTCTGTCATACATTTGGATCAATGTGAGGATGAGTAAATGATGACAGGATTTTAATTATTTGGTGTACTGTCCCTTTAAATTAATATCAACAATTAGAAAAGTAGTCACACCTTAAAAAAAAAATAGACATTAAAATGAGTTTTTACTTCATTCATGTTCAATAGCAGAAATTTGGGGTTGGTAAATTTTTTTTTTTTGAAAAAAAGTTTCTTCTGCTTACCAAGCATGTGTTTATCTGATCAAAAATACATATAAAAATTGAGAAAAAATATTTCAAATCAAATTAACTGTTTTCTATGTGAATATATTGTAAAATGTAATTTATTCGTGTGATCAAAGCTGGATTTTCAGCATCATTATATAATTTTTTTGGCAAGTCAGATTTTTCAGAATTCATTATAGTATGCTGATTTGCTGCTCAAGAAACATTTCTGATTATTATCAGTGTTGAAAACAGTTGTTTACAGGTTTTTCAGGTTACATGTTTCAAAACAGAAAATTACAGTTTTTGGCAAGGTCCCCGTTTGACTTGTTTTTGTAGATTTGTGTAAAGCGATCCGCCCTTTACGTGGAATTTTGTACCTGTTTAAAGAAAAGAAAAAAGCAGCTGTTCACCTTATTAGAAGTCAGACTACCATGGCAATGATGTCGAAACTGGTATTTCAAGATTAAAAAAAAAAAAAAAAAACTTACAGTTGGTTAAATTACATCTGCTCTAGAGTAAGCTTTAACTCTCCTACTGATATTTAACAGGATAGTTCACACATTTACTCAAGTCGTTCCAGACCTGTATAACTTAAAATGATGCGAGGGTGAGTAAACAATACAAATGAAGAATAATGGGGTGAACTGTCCCTTTAAGACTCCATGAACTCACCTTAGCGTCGTTTCCATGACGACTAAATCAGTCACACCTAACTGCATCTCTCAGCCAGCGGTTTAGTTATTGTGAACTCTAAACGGCCAAATAAACACATATTTCGTGTTTTTACTCTTACAACAAGCAATGTAAGTTGTCGTGTGATTTATTAATATGTTTTTACTTAATGTGAAGGCTACTGTACGTTCATTATTCATGTCCATATGCCGTTTCTTAACCACCAACAGAATGCGACAGAGTTTACGACAGTGAATCAGGACGAAATTAGAGAAAAGACTTAAGAGGTGAGGAAAAATAATTAGTTATGTCATAAAATACGATGTGATATAATAGCAGTGACTAGAAAGAGGCGTGTGAGGCGCGTTTAAGCCGCTCTTAAAGGGATAGTTCAACCAAAATTTACTCACCCTCATTTTTTATTTATTTTATATTATTTTATTAACAATTATGATCTTATAATTTTAGTCGGGAAGAGAGAATTAACAATGATGCTATATTTAAAATAATGTTTTTTTAAACATACATAAATAAATATATGTAGTATTTTAGTTTGACAGACAGAATTCACAAAAATGAATCTATTTTAAGTTACTGCATTCAGTGTGTGTGTGTATATAGCATATATATATATATATATATATATATATATATATATATATATATATATATATATATATATATATATATATATATATATATACAGGTGCATCTCAATAAATTAGAATGTCGCTGAAAAAGTTCATTTATTTCAGTAATTCAACTCAAATTGTGAAAACTCGTGTATTAAATAAATTCAGTGCACACAGACTGAAGTAGTTTATGTCTGTGGTTCTTTTAATTGGGATGATTTTGACTCACATTTAACAAAAGCCCACCAAACCCACCATCTCAACAAATAAGAATATGTTGACATGCCAATCAGCTAATCAACTCAAAACACCAGCAAAGGTTTCCTGAGCCTTCAACATGGTCTCTCAGTTTGGTTCACTAGGCTACACAATCATGGGGAAGACTGCTGATCTGACAGCAGTCCAGAATACAATCATTGACACCCTTCACAAGGAGGGTAAAACACAAACATTCATTGCCAAAGAGTCTGGCTGTTCACAGAGTGCTGTATCCAAGCATGTTAACAGAAAGTTGAGTGGAAGGAAAAAGTGTGGAAGAAAAAGATCCACGACCAACCGAGAGAAGCGCAGCCTTATGAGGATTGTCAAGCAAAATCTATTCAAGAATTTGAGTGAGCTTCACAGGGAATGGACTGAGGCTGGGGTCAAGGCATCAAGGGCCACCACACACAGACGTGTCAGGAATTTGGCTACAGTTGTTGTATTCCTCTTGTTAAGCCACTCCTGAACCACAGACAACGTCAGAGGCATCTTACCTGGGCTAAGAAGAAGAAGAACTGGATTGTTGCCCAGTGGTCCAAAGACCTCTTTTCAGATGAGAGCAAGTTTTGTATTTCATTTGGAAACCAAGGTCCTAGAGTCCACAGTCTGTGATGATTTTGGGTGCAGTGTCATCTGCTGGTTTTGGTCCATTGTGTTTTTTGAAAACCAAAGTCACTGCACCTGTTTACCAAGAAATTCTGGAGCACTTCATGCTTCCTTCTGCTGACCAGCTTTTTGAAGATGATGATTTCATTTTCCACCAGGATTTGGCACCTGCCCAAACTGCCAAAAGCACCAAAAGTTGTTTAAATGACCATGATGTTTGTGTGCTTGACTGGCCAGCAAACTCACCAGACCTGAAGCCCAGAGAGAATCTATGTGGTATTGTCAAGAGGAAAAAGAAACAAGAGACCAAAAAATGCAGATGAGCTGAAGGCCACTGTCAAAGAAACCTGGGCTTCCATACCACCTCAGCAGTGCCACAAACTGATCACCTCCATGCCACGCCCGAATTGAGGCAGTAATTAAAGCAAAAGGAGCCCCTACCAAGTATTGAGTACATGTACAGTAAATGAACATACTTTTCAGAAGGCCAACAAATCACTAAAAATGTTTTTTATTGGTCTTATGAAGTATTCTAATTTGTTGAGATTGCCGTTTTTTTTTTTTGTTAAATGTGAGCCAAAATCATCACAATTAAAAGAACCAAAGACTTAAACTACTTCAGTCTGTGTGCACTGAATTTATTTAATACACCAGTTTCACAATTTGAGTTGAATTACTGAAATAGATGAATTTTTCCACGACATTCTAATTTATTGAGATGCACCTGTGTATATATATTTAGACATTTAGACTTACAAAGACTTACAAATGATGACAATAGAAGCAATCAAATTCAACAAAAGAGCAATAATATGCAAGTGCTATGACAAGTCTCAGTTTGTCTAATGCAGTACACATAGCAAGGTTTTTTTTTTTTTTACACACACACACACACAATGGTTATTTGAATTAGTTTTTAGATTTTTATGTTTCATTTTCATTTTAATCGTAATTAAAGTTTTAGTAATTTTGTTTTCTATTTGTATCTTATAACCGTTAATAGAAATAGACATTGTCTAATAAACTAACACAGCTAATACAAAACAAACAAAAAAAGACAAAAACACAAACAAAATAACTAAAAAATAATTTTCAGTTTTGTTCTTATTTATATATGGTTATAAATTTTTTGCTTTAAATTATGCTTAAAAAAGATTGTTGCATTTTATTTTACTACAGTGGATCAGTAAGGAATTACCAAAAAGACTTCAGAGGTGAGGAAAAAATAAACAGCTATGAGATAAAATATGGGATTTGTTATTTATTAAATGTTTGCGGTGTATCGTGTATGTTGAATATAATTAGTAAAATAGTTATAAAAGAGTTTTTGAGAGTATAAAGTCCACCCCCCACCATGCAACTTCATTTAAAGTTTGAAGCTTTGAAAAGGACAAATGCGCCATAAAAATATTCCATATAACCTACACGCATGTCATGTCAGAGCATGTCAGCCCAATAAAGCAGTCATGCTTTTCTCAATGATAATGTAATCTGATCGTCCGTGTAAAGAATTGCATTTCTCCCACTTAGAGTTGCACTTGGTGACCATTACTGTGGCAACTTGTTTTGGTGACTAGTATACATCTGTGGAAGAAAAGAAGAAAAAAAAGCAAACAGCAAAACTGTCAAGCTTTTAGATTTTTATTTTCTTCTGTTTCCTTGAATGTAAAACCCAGTCAGAACATATAATGTTGATTATATGAAGCTGAGAAATAAGAGATTTTTACCAATCACAGTCCAAGGAGAGAAGTGAAAAAAATCCTTTAAGGTAAAAGTATCTGAAAAATGCAACAGATGAAGTCAATTTTATTCTTCTGTAATATTGTTTTATATATATTATTTTATACTAGCACTTACCTTTTCTTTTCTTGTCTATCCTATTCTTGGGAAGGGGAAAGAAAAAAAAAAAAAAAAAACCTTGGTATGAGTTCTATGCTAGACTAACTGAGACTTGTCATGGCACTTGTATACTGTTGTTGTTCTCTCGTTGATCTGATTGCTTCTATTGTTCTCATTTGTAAGTCGCTTTGGATAAAAGCGTCTGCTAAATGATTAAATGTAAATGTAATGTAAATGTTTTAATAATCTGTAAAAGTTTCTTTCTTAGTATGTGTTAAAGTAACAGTTTTTCTATTTTCTATTAATTTTTGTGTATTTTATACAGGAAGAGGCTATTAATTTTTCTTTTTTCAATTGTTAGTCTGTGTAAACAGGCTAGAAAGATGTCTTTGACCCATTGCATTCAGTTTCACTGTGAAAACGCAAGAACACGTCCTATGTGAACTTTGTAGAATAAGATGAGTTTTATTTGCAAATGTGCTTTTTATGCAAAAAGTAATGAGTTTTGTTTCCAGAAATGCTGTGTGCACTAGAAGAGAAAGTACACCCAAAGGATATCAGCAACATCCAGTTAGGAAATCTGACAACTTTATTCCTAAACATCGAAAAGGTGAGGCATAGTAAAAAAAAAAAAAAAAAAAAATAAAAAAAAAAAAAATAATTTTAATTATAATAATAATAATAATAAATTAATAAATAAAAATAAAACAAATCATGAAACAGCAAAAAAAAAAAAAAAAAAAAAAAAAAAATACATTTTACAATTTTAGTTTGGAGGACAGAATTCACAAAATTGATTCTATTTTAAGATACTGTATTTTATTTTTTTTTATTTTTTTAAATCATGGTTACCTGAAACCAGTGTTGTTTTAGTATCATTGACATAATATTGTAGTTTTTAAATTGGGGTTTATTTTTATTTTATATTTACCATTTTCATTTCAAATGTACTTTTAAAAAATAATTTTGTTGTGTGTTTGTCATTTTTTTTTATTATATTTGTGTTGTAAGTATTATTTTTTATATCATTTTAAAACGATAAATGATGACTTTGCAACTAGCTGAAATTAAGTAAGCTTTCAGTTAACATTTATTAAGTAAAATTTTTTAATGGGTGTAATTTTAGTTTTAGTTAACTATAATAACGCTACTTGAAATATTAATAAACTTTAACTGAAATAAAAACCTTAATCTTATTTTATGATCTTATGTTTTGGCCATCACATAAAAAAAAAAAAACACAACAAAACTTTAAAATTAAAATGAAAATAGAAAATATAAATGAAATAAATAAAAATAAATAAATATAAAATATTAATAAAACCTATAGTAGTATCAGTGATAGTAAAATAACACGATGCAGAATGTTTCACAGCACAGCTCATGATTTGAGCTCTTTAAATGAGGCTTTCAGTCTCTGTAATGCTTCCGTCTCTGTGTCTGACATCACCACTGCAGCAGTGCAGTTTTTCAGCGCAGCAGCAAATGCATTGTAGCCCATCCTGTCTGTGCCCTCCCTCCCCATCCCGTGCATCTGCGCTTCTCATTCACGCTCACTATCTCTAACACGAGCATGGATGAGGCAGCAGTGGAGCCGACCCTGGTGCAAACGCTCGCTATGAGCGCCGTTAAAGGCCGATATCTGACTCTGTCTCCCTCCTTCCAGCGATGCTCGCTCGCCTCATGGATTAAAGAAAACATCAAGAAGAAAGAGTGCTGCTTCTATGTGGAGGATGGCAGGTATGAACTTGTCTTATAATGTTTACTCCATCATACTGGGCAATTAATCCTTAAAAGCCTACTGTATCATATTTGATATGAACAACATGATTAAACTTTTGCTGAAAAATGTCACAATTTACTACATGCCTTCTGTTGTCTGATAGATAGTTTAGCCTTTTTAATATAATTGTACAAACATCCACCTTCAGCTCATGCTTTTTGCCGTCAAAACTACTGATTTTAGTAAACGTAAGAATAACTAGTAATATTTCCAGATGAACCATCACTGGACTGAAGCAGCTCTGCTTTATTTGATTCTCCATCAATAATCTTTTAGAAAAATCAGTGCGTCTCAAATCTAATCATCAGGATCTTTTGAGGAATGTTTGTTTCCAGAAGCTTTACTTACACTATATCTGATCTTCCCAAGCCTCCAGAACATCTCACAACTTCTGAGCGTTTAGCTACTTGTTCATCTCTCAGTCATCGATTGCATTGCATCATTTAAATATCGTCTTACTAAAACATATTATTGGAGATATAGAGTGACGACTGATATTTATATCATTTTATGCAAGTATCTGGTGTACTGTTATAAAGATCTCATCGATTTACATTACAAGCATCTGAGTCTCACCCCTTTTTGGTCATATAAATATCATCTGCACCAAAATGCATATTTTAGCTCAGTTTGGAATAATAAAAAAAAGTCATCCTTGAGTTTGAGATTCATATTATCAGTGTATCTCATTACATGAGCCATAAAAACCTGGTGTATCAAATATAAAACCTTATTTAAAAAAAAAAAGAAAAAAAGTAGTCTTCTGTCTTATCTCCGCTTGATGTTACAACACACTCTGTTAATTATTCATCCTAACAAAGCAAGTAGTGCAAGAGCAAGCATTGTTATATCAAAGCATATATATATATATATATATATATATATATATAGTGTTAACATAAAAACAAACAAATAACACATCGAAGCAGGTGAATAGCAATATCTATATCCATATCCAAAACAAAGGATTAAGTGTTGTATTAACAGAAACATTACTTTTTGACACAAAAGATGTTTTGCAGAATATCTGAGCTGCTGTTTTCCATGCAATGAAAGCGAAAGGTGATTTTTATTGCTGCAAAACTTTGAAAAAATCCTGACTTGCTTAATGTATATTTAGCTGAACTATTCTTTTTAAAGTTATTCTGTGTATTTCAAATATTAATGATGTCAGCCATACACTGTAAATACTGTAAAGAAAAGATTATTGAAGTACAGTTACCTAGAAAATACAGTCTCAGTCTTTCTACTTAAAAATGTGATGTTTAATTCAGTGTGTTACTTCTCATTCCTTTGTAATTATTTGTGAAAATCACTAGCAGTTTCTCAGTGAAAATAGTTTCAAACTTAATCCAACATCAAATGTTTAGGCAACTTCACTTTACATGAGTATAACTCACAGAAATGGTCCGGTTTACAAGCGGTCATCTAAAGATCACGTGTATACACTCCTGTTGGATTCTGTGTGTAGTTGGGACAATATGTGCAGTGCGCGTGTTGTTGGGCTGTAACTCATGTGTGGATAACATGGATTACTGTTGACAGGGAGGGGATTTGTAAGTGTGGTTACCCAAAGATCCAGCACTGCGATGAGGCCATCAAACCGGAGGACTATATGGGGGAGCAGTGGGACACACACAGACATGTCAGAGAGGTGCCCACCGATGCCTTTGGAGATATCACCTTTGGAGGACTTGGACAGAAAACTGGGAAGGTAAAATTATGTCTCCAATGTATTATAGATATTTAAAGAAATGAAAATTACCTGAAAATGTGCTCACACTCAGGGCATCAGATGTGTAGATGAGTTTTTCTTCATCAGATTTGGAGAAATGTTGCATTACCTCACTTGCTCACCAATACATCCTCTGCAGTGAATGGGTGCCGTCAGAATGAGAGTCCAAACAGCTGATAAAAACATCACAATAATCCACAAACAATGCACACCACTCCAGTCCATCAGTTAATGTCTTGAGAAGCCAAAAGCTGCGTGTTTGTTAAAAACAAATCCATCATTAAGACGTTTTAACTTCAAACTATCACTTCTGGCTAAAATGTGAGTACATAATCTCTAATAACACTTCCTACAATGAAACAAGTTGTCTCTAACATTAAAATCCAGCCACATATTTGTTAAGAGCTGTTTTGGCTTGTAAGCAGTGCTTGATCTGTGCAGATTTCTCTCCTGATTCAGACAAGATGATTTTCTCACTTAAGGAAGCATGTTATGGATTATGGACTTGTATTTTGGTCAGAAGCGAAGGTTTGACATGCCTTAATAATGGATTTTGCACAGCTCTTGGCTTCTCAAGATGGACTGGAGTGTTGATTGGATTATTCTGATGTTTTTAATAGCTGTTTGGACTCTCATTCTGACGGCACCCATTCACTGCAGAGGATCTAGAGTTATGTATGTGAACTCATAGAAGGGCTTCTGTGGTGTGTGTTTAGTATGTTCGGGTGTCGTCGGACATTTCCAGTGAGAGTCTGTACCAGCTGATGACCGAACACTGGAAACTGCGTTCGCCCAATCTGCTGATATCAGTGACTGGCGGAGCCAAAAACTTTTACATGAAGACTCACCTGAAGGACAAGTTCCGGCGGGGCCTCATCAAAGTCGCCCAGACCACAGGTACAGCAGCTTGCGTAAGGGCAGAGATTGAAATGTTATCACAAAGCTCTCTATATAAAGTTATAGCAGTATGTTCAAATTTAGTCTCATATATTCAGCATACTCTCAGGGGGCAATATGTACTATATGTAGCACATCTCAACTGCCTAATTGTTTGTATCAGGTATGTATCTGTAAAGAGTCCACTGAAGGCGAGCGTAGTGAGAACCCAAGTGCAGTTTTATTTACAAGTGATCCAAACATCAACCAAACAAGAAACGAAGACTTGACTAGACTTGACTTGATGAGGCATGAACAAACTTAACGTGAACAGACTAGACTCACCGACAGCTAGGTTACAACATTAAAACACGACAAAGAGCAAAGGCAACGACATGGCTACTTATAGCAAACAAAGAGGGTCACATGACATGAACAAACCAATGGGAAACAAGACACATGACCTGGACAACCAATCAGAACATGACACAATGAACAGGAACCAATAGCATGAAGACAAGAGGGCAAGGGAAGCATGACACTAACAGCATGAAACAATTACAAAATAAAAGACATGAAAACATGAACATGAAACACAAACAAAACCCCACATTAAAGTATCAAGGTTTCCACAAAACTATGAAGCAGCAAATCAGTATATTAGAATGATTTCTGAAGGATCATGTGACACTGAAGTGACTTCAATGATGCTGAAAATTCAGCTGCGCATCACAGGAATAAATTGCATTTTAAAATACATTCACACTGAAAACAGCTATTATGTGTTGCTGAAATTTTTCTTTGTATTACTGTTTTTAATTTAGTTTTGATATAGTATATGATGCTTTGGTGAGCAGAAGAGACTTCTTTCAAAACCTTAAAAAATCTGAATTATTTCGAACTTTATTCTTTTTATATATTCTTTTTAATTTTAATTAAGATTTTAGTAGTTTTTCTTGTTGGTATAATTTTAGTAGTTTTTAATGTTTATACAGTTTTTAAAAAATGTAGTTTTAGTCTTTAGTTTTAGCTTGTTTAGTTTTGGTCATTTATGAAAGTGATAAATGTTGCCTTGGCGATTCACTGAAATCATTCATTATATATTATATTTAGTTCAATAGGGAAGTGATGCATATATTTTTAAGAATAAAACTCATACATACATGCATTAAACACTCAAAAACATTTAAAAACACATGCAGCCATTAAACAACATCACCAAAAATGATAACAAAAGCTTGTCTGTGATGCCTTAAATAAAAATATTCTCTATGGTTTCAGTGACCCTGACTGGAAATTAGAGAATTAGAGCATGTGTGTGCAACCATCACAAACCCGTCTAGCACAAGCTGCAGAACCATGTTTTGATGGTTTGTGTTGACATGCTTCTTTAAGGTGTATTAAACAGGTTAGACTAATCTACAATGCTTTCCATGTGTCAGGTGCGTGGATCCTGACAGGAGGGACACACGCCGGGGTGATGAAGCACGTGGGCATGGCCGTGCGAGATTACACACTCAGCAGCGGTTTGATGGAGGGACAGATCGTCGTCATCGGTGTGGCACCCTGGGGAGTCATTCACAACCGACACACACTCGTCCATCCTGAGGTCAGACGATTTCCTAATGATTTGGCCGAAACCTATGTGCTAAAATATTTACTTTATGTTCATATTTCAATCAATTAACAACATATATGTATATGTATATATATATATATATATATATATATATATATATATACAGTATAGGTGTATTTTTTTTTTATATATTTATTTTTATGTATATATATATGTATTTTTTTAATATTATATTTATATAATATACATTTTAATATATTTTTTTAGAAGCTGTTTTATTTTGAAAAAAATTATGTATTTATTTAAATTTTAAATTTTTATGATTTGTGAGCCTGGAGCACAAAACCAGTCTTAAGTCTCTGGGGTATATTTGTAAAAATAGCCAACAATACATTGTATGGGTCAAAATTATTGATTTTTCTTTTATGCCAAAAATCATTGGAATATTAAGTAAAGATTATGTTTCATGAAGATATTTTGTAAATTTCCTACCATAAATATATCAAATCTTAATTTTTGATTAGTAATATGCATTGCTAAGAACTTAATTTGAACAACTTTAAAGATGATTTTCTCAATATTTAGATTTTTTTGCACCCTCAGATTCCAGATTTTCAAATAATAGTATCTCTGCCAAATATTGTCCTATCATAATAAACCATACATCAATGCAAAGCTTATTTATTCAGATTTTGAAAAATTGAAACTTAAGACTGGTTTTGTGCTCCAGGGTCACATTTAATTATTAGCTTTTCATCAACTCACAAACCCTTTATAGTTTCTGTTCTGCTGTTAGTGATTTTATAGCAACAGAGTTTTCTGGGATCTCACCTTCTGTCTTTTCTAGGGTTGTTTCCCGGCGTACTACGCTCTGGACGAGCAGGGCCAGGGCCGTCTCTCCTGCCTCGATATCAATCACACTCACTTCCTGCTGGTGGATGATGGCACTCACGGACATTATGGAGTTGAGATTGAGCTGCGGGCCCGTCTGGAGAAACTCATCTCTCAGCAGACGCTGGGAAGCAGAGGTGCAGTGTTGAGGAAGCTTTACAAGATTTACTCATCATTTAAAATATTTGAATATTGTACAATAGCCATCAATATCAGTTAAGAAAAATAGGTATCAGTAAGATTGTGTAATGTTTATGAAAGAAGCCTCTTCTGCTCAGCAAGTTTGTATTTATTTGCAATTTAAATAAAAATATATATATATTGTAATATATTATAAAATGTAATTATAAATCTGTTGAAATATAAGAATTTTTTGTTTGATGATGGATTATTTTGAGCATCATTACTCCAGTGAAATCATTCTAATATACTGATTTGCTGCTTAAGAAACATTTCTGATTATTATCAATGTTGAAAACAGTTGTTCTGCACAATATTTTTGTGGAAACTGTGATACATTTTATTTTTCAGGATTCACAGATGAAATTGAAAATTTAAAAGAACAGCATTTATTCAAAACAGAAATCTTTTGTGACATTATAAATGTCTACTGCTTTTTTTCATTATTTAATACATTCTTTCTGATTAAAAGTATATAAAAAAAAAATTCGTAAAGAAAAAATTTACTGACCCCAAACATTTTGTAGATTTTGCTCTTATACATTTTATGTATCTACACAACAGTAAGAAATAGTTTGAACTGAATACAGTTAATGCATGAGGTAATTCTGTCACTTTTAATTGTCATGTTTATTTATAGACCTCTCTGATGGATCAACAATGAATGTTTCAATACAAAAAAGAGACGCAAATTAATCTTTTTTTTTTTAACCACTTCACTGGAATGAACGGTTTACTAAAATGAATCAGCTGTACTCTAATGCTGTCACACAGCTTTAGTTAGTTACTCCGCAGCACTGTAGAGATGAATAGTAAACAGACAGACAAAGGTCAGAGGTCAGCAGACGACCTTTGCCTCACCTTTCAGACCGGCAGTTGCTTTCATACGCACAAAGGAACGTGTTTGCTTGCATGATTCATATTTGACAGCTCATATACTGTAAAGGCCAACATGAAAAGCAGGTTTCTGTCCTGCGTGGATGTATTTCCTGTTGAAACAGGAACTTTAGACAGGGCATATCAAACCAAATATATCAAATAGCCTTTGATTTTCACAAAAATCTGCATAGTGCCACAAAAGCAGTATTTATGGCACACTAGCACACACATGACCTCAGAATTATTAATAAAAGCCACAGAATTTTGATTTCATGGCTCTTCAATGCTGTCCACTGGTCACTTTTGATTATTTGTGGTGTGTTTTGTCTTTCCATCAGAGAGTGGAGTGACAATACCAGTGGTCTGTGTGGTATTGGACGGCGGTCCAGGAACACTAAACGTGAGATTTTAAAGTCATCAGCTTCATAGATGGCAGTGAAATGTTCTTCCATTAGGTTTCATTGACATTTATATTCATAGACCATCTACAATGCGATGCTGAAACACACGCCGTGTGTGGTGCTGGAGGGCTCTGGACGCCTGGCGGACGTCATCGCTCAGGTGGCGGCTCTGCCCGTGTCAAAGGTCACCCTGGTTCTTATCAGCCAGCTCATGAAGAGGTTTTTTGGACAAGAGTACAAAAGCTTCACTGAGGTGCAGGTCATTGAGTGGACTAAGAAGGTAACAGACAAAAAGCATACATTTCATAACCGTTTAAGACTCATTTGGTGGACAAAATATAAGAAATGTTTCTAATTGGTGTTTTTTTTTAATTATGAAAGAAGTCTTGGTAACACTTTACTTAATGCGTTTATGTATAATGCATTATAACAGTATAATACATTAATTATGACTTGTAATGCACCATTGTAACACATTATAACACTTATCCAGTCATTGTTACACTATGCATTTTAAATTTGATTACAATTATTTACAACAAAATATAATGTATTACAACACACTTTATGAATAATTATAATGCATTAAACCCTTTAATAACCCTTTATAATGCATTGTTCATGAAGACTTTAAGTAAAGAGTTACTAAAGTCTCTTCTGCTCACCAGGCCTGAATTTTGACTCCAGTCTTCAGAGTCACATGATCTTTCAGAAATCATTCTTATAGGCTGATTTGCTGCTGAAGAAACATCTCTGATTGTTATCAATGTTGAAAACACTATTTTTGTGGAAATTGATACATTTTATTTTTCAGGATTCTTTGATAAACAAAAGAGCATTTATTTGAAACAGAATGTCTCTACTGTCACCTTTAATCAATTTATTGGATCCTTGTTGAATAGAAGTATTTAATTGAATAATAAATATCATGAATAAATAAATAAATAAAATCATGAATCAATCTGAATTCAACTATTTATCTAGTTTTAAGTAAATATTGTGTAAAATATAATATATAAGACATCAATATTTCATTAAATATGATTTAAATAAAGCAGAATTAATGGTAGAAGAATTGTTTGGTATCATTGTATATAATAAATAAAATATTAGTTTTATATATAATTTTGTGTGTGTGTGTGTGTGTGTGTGTGTCTGTGTAATGTACATAAAAGCAAAATTAGTATATATGTGGACCACAAAACCAGTCATAAGGGTATAGAACAATATTTGGTCGAGATACAACTACTTGAAAATCTGGAATCTGAGGGAGCAAAAAAATCTAAATATTGAGAAAATCATCGTTAAAGTTGTCCAAATGAATTCTTAGCAATGCATATTGCTAATCAAAAATGAAGTTTTGATATATTTACAGAATGAAATTTACAAAATATCTTCATGGAACATGATATTTACTTAATATCCTAATGATTTTTGGCATAAAAGAAAAATCAATAATTTTGACCCATACAGTGTATTGTTGGCTATTGCTACAAATATACCCCAGAGACTTAAGACTGCTTTTGTGCTCCAGGGACACATATTATATAAAATATGAGTGTTCTCAGAAGTCTTGTAATACACATGTATCTTAAGCAATGATTATTAGTATTTATATTTGTCTTTCTTTAGATTCAGGACATCATCCGGATGCCTCATTTGCTCACTGTGTTTCGGATTGACGAGGATAAAAACTATGATGTTGACGTTGCCATTCTACAGGCTTTGCTGAAAGGTATGAGTCCATATCACATTTCGAAGGCACATGCTCCGGTCTCTGCAGTGCTTCATCTGGAAATCGATGTCTTGAACTTGTTTTTCCGGGCAGCGCATAACAGGATTATACTGGTAATGGATGAGGAACTAATGGCAGCAGTGAGCGGGTTAAATCTTCACCTTTTATCTTCACAGTGATCCAAAATTACTTCAGCATTATTCTTCATGTTATTTAAAATGACTTAAGCTAAATGCTGTGAAGTAAACAAGCCTGATTGTTTCTAGAAAAGGTATATCACGTTCTTGCAGAAGAACTCAAGGGGTGTGTATTGTGCAGCTCAGTCTGGCTTGAGCACATTGATCCTCCCTGGAGAGTCTGAAGCGTCTCTGGAAGAGGAAGCTCTTAGTGCTCAAGCTATAGTGATGGATGACTCATCTCTGAAATGCTTAGGAGATTTGTGTAGCTTTATTTAGCATTTAGTACTATCACACACAGTCGCTTATAAACACAGTTGACTTTGTGTTAGATGCTTGTGACCAATAAAGTTCTTCAGCGCAACACAAAAAAAATGTTTGTTTAAAAGATTAAACTAATTATTTTTGTATGAAATCCACATATAAATGTGACCCAGACCACAAAACCAGTCTTAAGTGTCAGGGTTTTTTCGAAATTGAGATTTATACATCATCGGAAAGCTGAATAACTAAGCTTTCCATTGGTTTGTATGGTTTGTTTGGAGATACAACTATTTGAAAATCTGAAATCTCAGGGGGCAAAAAAATCTAAATATTGAGAAAATCATCTTTAAAGTTGTCCAAATGAATTCTTAGCAATGCATATTACTAATCAAAAATGAAGTTTTAATATATTTACGGTAGAAAATTTACTAAATATCTTCATGGAACATGATCTTTACTTAATATCCTAATGATTTTTGGCATAAAAGAAAAATCAATAATTTTGACTCATACAATGTATTGTTGACTATTGCTACAAATATACCCCAGAGACTTAAGACTGCTTTTGTGGGCCAGGGTCACAAATGAACTTTTGATTGAAGTAAAGCCTCATAGCCTTATTTTTTCTTTAAGATGAGTATGATTTAATAAACCAGGAAATCCCCATAGGCATAATATATAATTCCTGCAGCAGTGTTGTTTTAGTATTTTTTACATACTATTAGAGTATTTATTATTATTGTGAATTAGCTTTTTTATTTTCAGTTTTCATTTTAATTCAGTGATTTATTTCATTTTTTAATTTTTTTGTACTTTTGTAATTCTTATTTTTTTTATATTTCTAAGAATTCTTAAAATATATTTTTAGATATTTATATTGTTTAATTTGTTTTATTTAAGTTGTAGTCATTTTAGTACTTCAAACTTTTAAGTCATTTTATTTCAGTCAGTTGAAGTTTTTCATCTAAGATTTCTATACTCTTTTTTTCAGCTTTCAGTCAATCGTTTTCGTTAATAATGATGACACTACTGAGAAGGTTTCATGCATCAATGCAAACAAAGTCTTAAAAGTCTTTTTTCCTGGTTTCTCTAAATTAAGTTTTAAGATTGTTAATTTTTATTTTTTTTTTTTTCCTGGAGAACAAGACAAAAACAGTGGTATTGAATTAATAATGATAAGAAAATGGCTTATTAATTGGCATGAAAATATATCACAATGCAAAAAATAATAAATACAAATCGAAGATCCGATAGAAGGTCTTTTCTTTGTAAAAAATAAATAATGATAATTGAATTTACTTATTTTTGGTAATTTACTTATTTTTGAAATATGACTTGGACATGTTTTTGACAGGCTTTGTCATCAATAAATATATTATTCATTTAATTTAGTTGTCAAGGGAACATTTCTAATTTCTAATTTTTTTTAAGTTTACATTTTTTCTATTTTATTTCAGCTTTATTTCAATAACCAAAAACTATTTTTAATACTTTTAGTTAACAATAGCAACACTGTATTGTAGTACAGTTTATAAAACTCTAAACTTTCATATAGAAAACCTTTTGCAAAAACGATTGGTGTCTTGACTTCAGACCTGAACTTGACCTTGAAACACTTGAGACATTTTTTTCCATTACAAACAGGTAAGAATTGTTCAATCTTAAAGACGTGTATCGTTGCTCTTCAGCCTCCAGAAGTGATGAGCATGCGGGCCGACAGTCGTGGGGACGGAAGAAGAGACAGCTGGAGCTCGCCGTGGCTGAACGGAACCGAGTGGACATCGCCGAGAGCGAGATCTTCACCGAGGAGAGCCAGTGGACGGTGGGTTCAAATAACCAAATAATGCTCATTTACATTTGCTGAAGTCTGTGCGCTACAAATGCTGGTTTAACTTCTTTTCAAACTGTAGCCCAAACTTAGAAGCAGTGCTATTTTAGTATCATTAAAATTATATTTTAACAAAATGGTTTATGTTGCCATGGCATTAATAATATAATATGTCTATTTGCACATTAACATTCATTTTACTTCAAGTAATTATTTGTTTTGTTGTATTCAAGTTTTAATTAATGTTTTTGTAATTTTGTTGTGTGTTTTTGTTATTTTTATTATTATTGTTATTTTTTTATTTATTTTTTTTACAATAAGTCTATGTAGTTTTTATTATTATTATTATTATTTTTAGTTTATTTAGTTTTAGTTATTCAACTTTAAATGAAAATGAGAAATGTTGTCATGCCAACTAGATATAAAAACATTTATTGTGTTTTATTTTATTTCAGGTAATGTTTATTTCATTGAAGGATTTTTTTTTATTATTGTTTTAGTGTTAGTCACCAATTTAATAATATCATTGTGTGTTTTCAGTATTATTTTTAACATGTTTTATATAGTTTTTTTATTCATTTTAATTTTTTGTTAGTTTTGGGTTTATTTAATTTTTGCATTAGTAGTATTAAATGAGAATGAGAAATGTGTTGTTTTTGGCAGAATAGACATAAAACTATACTTTTTTTAAAATGTTGTATTTTATTTCAGTTTAGTAAGTGTTTATTTTGAGTATTAAACATGTTTTTTTAAAGTTTTAGTTTGCGTTAACAATAATAACCCTGATTAGAAGTTATTAATACACTATTGTTGAGCTGTGGTGGTGTTTTTTCCCTATCTTTCCCATCTCAGTCCTGTGATCTGCATCCGGCCATGTTTTCTGCGCTGGTGGGAGACAAACCCGAGTTCGTGCGGCTCCTGCTGGAGAATGGAGTGTGTGTGGGGAAGTTTCTGGAGCAGGAAGACAAACTCACAGAGCTTTACGCCCACCTTCCCGCCTGCTTCTTCCTGCGCAAACTCGCCAAAAGAGTCCAGGGTGGAAAAATCCACAGGGGTCAAGAGCCGCAGCCTGGAAGCTCAAAGATCTCCTTGAGTCACGTGGCTGAAGAAGTGCGCCACCTGCTGGGGAGTTTCACACAACCGTTATACGGGCTGTCACGCCACAAGATGACCGGAGATGATGTCCGTTTAGCGGCAAGTTTAAGAACACACATCACAGACACCTCAGCAACAAAGACATAAATACTAATATATTTAAATAATAAAGTATTTATTATTAATTGCTATTAATTGTAGGCCTATTAATAAAATGGTCATTATATAATTTAATTATTTCCATTTTCATTGTAATTTTAATTGTTTTATTAATCCAAGTGTTAGTAAGTTAGTATGTTTTTCCCCCCTAGATATGAATTTGATTGTGAATGTGATTGTAAATGTGAGTATAGAACACAACTTCACTATGAATAAGATGGGAAATTATATATATACATACATATATATATATATATGTGTGTGTGTGTGTGTGTGTGTGTGTGTGTGTGTGACCCTGGACCACAAAACCAGTCATAAGGGTCAATTTTTCGAAACTGAGGTTTATAAATCATCTGAAAGCTGAATAAATAATCGTTCCATTGATGTATGGTTTGTTAGGAGGACAGTATTTGGCTGAGATACAACTATTTGAAAGTCTGGAATCTGAGGGTGCAAAAAAAAAAAATCTAAATATCTGAGAAAATCGTCTTTAAAGTTGTTCAAATGAAGTTCTTAGCAATGCATATTACTAATCAAAAATTAAATTTTAATATATTTATAGTAGGAAATTTATAAAATATCTTCATTTAGTTGCCAAGGCAACATTTCGAATTTGAAATTTCAAGAGAAACATTTCAAGTTTGTGAGCTAATATTTATATTTTCTTTTATTTCACCTTCACGTTTAATAGTTTTAGTTGAGGTTAACATTAAAACACTGCTGAGGGTGAGAATGTCTTAACATGTTTTCCTGATTTTCCTGAGTTTTAAGGATTTATTTTTTTTACTGTAAAACAAGACAAAAATAAGGAAATCAACTGCTAATAAGAAAGTGGGTTATTAAATTATGCATTTATGTACTATTATACTATTTATTTTCTATTTTAGTTTTAATTAAAAATTTTGTTAATTTTTTTAGTTTAAGTTGTATGCAGATTTTTAAAATATTTCTATTTAGCTTTATTTTTATTTTCATTTGCCAAATCAGCATTTCAGATTTGAACAGTGTTTCAAGTTTTTTATCTATTATTTATGTTTTTTTTTTATTTCAGCTTTAGCTTAAATAGTTTTATTTTATTTTTAATAGTTTTAGTTTTCATTAACAATAACACTGCTGGGAATGTTTTTGCATCAGTGCAAAAAAAAAATAAATAAATATATATATATATATATATATATATATATATATATATATATATATATATATATTGTTTTTTTGCTGGTTTCTCATGTAAACTTAATTTTAAGTATGTTATTTTTTTACTGGAAAACAAAACCAAAAAAAAAACAAAAAAATGATTGAATTGATGATAAGAAAGTGGGTTATAAATTGCCATGAAAATAATGTCAAAATGCCAAAAAATCTCAGAGATCTTAAAGAAGGCATCTTTTCTTTATACAAAATATAATTGAATTTATTTATTTTTGACCTGGACATGTTTTTGACAGCCTTTCATTCTATTTTGACTGTTTCCAGAAGAGTCGGAGTGATTTCTTCATTGTTTCTGGTCGTCTCTCAGGTGCCGTCCAAGGGTCTGGTGGATCTGCCGTGTTTAGGTGAAGAGTGGACCCCAGACACGGTTTGGGACCCGGGACGGGATCTGTTCCTCTGGGCCGTCGTGCAGAATAACACAGAACTGGCAGAGATCGGCTGGGAGCAGGTACAGCATCCGTCACGAACGCTTCGTTTGTCATTAATAATCAATCGAAATGGTTCCAGAGTAAAATGACTCACTCAGTTGAATAGGTTTGTCTTTTCCTCCTTTTGTGTCTTTTCCTCCTTTTGAGTCATGTTTACACAACTCTGGTCAGAGCTCGCTATTTTTATGACATTAACTCAATTCAGAGAGAAACAAGTTTAATGTTTACAAAATAAAATATTCCATATTTTCCTTCCAAGATAACATCCAACACAAATCTTCCAACATATTCAGGTGAGGTAACCTGTTTACTGCTAACTAGTGAAACATTCCATTAATATGACGCTCAAAATAAATGTCAGATGGAAACAGTGTGCATTATTATGGAGTTTGTAGCTTAATTTAACATAATTCACTGAAATAGATGAGCTGCAGTTCAGTTGCTGACAGTTCAATAGAAATCAGCTAAAAGCATCCAGTCATCTCATACCGGTGAATTATATTAGTCTTTATTTTTATAGAATTATTATATAAATACAATTATTAGAATTGTGTAAGTCTATACAGAGTGATAGTCAAATGGGAGAAGCAGATAAACACAAGACAGCAGAACAAAATAAAGTTAAAGAGGGTAAACTTTATCATTCTGCTGAACTGTGCTCGTATTTTTGAAACACTTTGGCTCTTATGTTCTTACACGTAATCAAAATCATTGCTACTGACAATTTAGTACTGGCTGGATATTGGTAGAGATATTTCTACTAAACTCTACACCCTTGAGTTTGATCATATAATTAAACTGGTTAAGAAAAAAAAACAATTCACTGATACATTTGCATACCTGTGTGCTGTTTATAATGAAATATTTTGTTATGATTTATAATACAGCTTTATTGATGTTTAAATGTGTAGTTATTATGTGTTGTTTTTGTTTTAAGTGTCAAAATAACCAATATGCTGAACCAATTTATTTTGTTTGTTTTTAACACAATACATGATCATTACACTATTTAAAGAGCGATTAAAACTAAATCATTCTGAATATTTAAATAATATAATACCCAATCAATCCCTTACATCAATTTGTGAATCGATGTGTTTGAATTGTTCATGTAACCAAACAAAACAGTTTACTGATTCATTTGAGCCCCTGTGTGGACTGTGATGTCTTTATAGCAAAATATTTTAAGGCTGTGTTTCATATTTTTTGACTGCTATATAAATTCTGGTGTTTTCTATTTTTATTGGTTTGCATTAACGCATCTATTCAATTATGCATAATCTGATGATTCTAGCGTCAGTGTAGCTGCGATTGTAATTTTGGCAGCATTAATGACAGTCATGTGTGTGTGTGAGAGCGTGAGCATGTGTGTGTGTGTGTGAGAGCGTGAGCATGTGTGTGTGTGTGAGAGCGTGAGCATGTGTGTGTGTGTGAGTGGTGTGTGGTGAGCGTGTGTGTGTGTGTGTGTGTGTGTGTGTGTGTGAGAGCGTGAGCATGTGTGTGTGTGTGAGAGCGTGTGTGTGGTGGGTGTGTGTGGTGTGTGGTGTGTGGTGTGTGTGTGTGTGTGAGTGCGTGAGTCTGTGTGTGTGTGTGTGGTGTGTGTGTGTGTGTGTGTGTGTGTGTGTGTTGTGAGCGTGTTGAATTACTATGTTTTATGCTACATTGTGGTGACCAAACGTACCCAGAAGAATAGTAAAACCTATAGTTTTGACATTGTGCGGACCGGCCTTCAGTCCACATGAGGGAAAAAAAATATTTAAAAAATAGTTAAATGATTGTTTATCTGTAAATGTAACAATGCAGACAGGTTTAGGGGAAGGTTTAGGGTTAGGCGGATAGAAAAATATTGTTTGGTCAGTATAAAAGTAAGTAGAAAGTCTATGGAAAGTCTCCACAATTCACAGAAACAATGTGGTGTACGTGTTTGTGTGTATGTACATGTGCATACACGCGCATGTGTTATGTTGTGCGTGGGTGTTATGAGCGAAGTGCTTGTTGTGTGTTGTAAGTGTTTTGGCAAAAGAGACTGTATCGCAGCCCGCTCTGGCAGATCGCAGTAGATTCTTGAGGAAGCTGGAAAAAAAGTGCAGGATTGTAATTGTATACTTATTCGAAGGCGGAGAGGACGGGACAGCAGAAGAGGCAAAGGAAATGAGGGAGAAATGGCCAAGCCACTACGAGAAACAGAAAGCCATCGGTACGAGCCGACAACACAATCACCTCATGTCCTTCCTGAGCAGAGCTGTGACCTTTAACCCTGTGCTGGTGTTCTCTCCTGTTCCCAGGTGTGTTCAGTGAGTGTCACAGCTGGGACGCGCAGCGGGCGCAGAAGCGTGCTGATCCGGCGGTTTCTCTCCGTCGTGGGGCAGAAGCACCTGTTTGTGGCTCGCACTCGAGGCCGACGCTAAGAGCTTCATGCGCTTCAATCAGGAGTCCAGGGGAACAAACCAAGTCCTTTGTTTATTTACTGAGAAATGTTTAATTTAAAAAAAGATGCAAAAAAGTATCACAGAATGGTTGCCATGTTGACGTTATGCCATATATATATACAAATATACAGTAACATAAAAATAACAATCATACATCAATAATACCAATATGCAATAAAGATAATTATTTTGTGGTCAGTAAACCAGTATGCACTTTGTGAAGTTTAATTATGTTTTACTTGTTTTTTTTTAGAGGGCTAAACAGCAATGCATCTTTACATGAAAATCTTAAAGAGGCAAATATTCATTTTTAATGTAATATAAAGTTATTAGTTATATTATATTATATTAGCTGTATATTAATTTATTTAGAAGGGATATTATATGATGATGATGATGATGATGATTAACCACTATGAACTATTTTATTTCTGTTTTTTGACACAATAATAAATATAAACAAGAATATTTGAGAACAGATATTCATATAAATATTACATAAAGATGTTATTATGTAATCTTATTATTGTTACTATTGTATTGCATAGCTAAAACACAATAATTTCTAAAATAATATTAGTAGCTATTATTATTAATATATATGTTATTGTTTTGTTAAATTATTGCATATTTATTTATTTATTGTTTCACAGTCGTAATGGTTGTACATTTTATATTATTAGTAATTTTAATATTAGTATTACTTTTTTATACACAAATTATTGCGTTTGTTAGTAATGGAATTTATTTATGTATTATTTAAAAGTTGTTTTCTGGTCTAAAAGACTGCAGATATATGCTTTTTAGGAGTCTGTGAAAGGGTAGGTAAGCAATTCGATGCAACCATACACTGATAAGTAATACAGTGTTACCTGGAACGCTGTTTATTGAGCTGTTTTCTGTACGGCTTCGGGTATGCTGACTCACGATTGTGGTGTGGAGAGCTGTACTGTGGCTACCTCACCACTGGAAAGGTGCTGCCTCTGCATGATTATTCTTTCCTCTCATATACACCGGGCGTCCTGATCGTGCAGGTATGAAAAAACACTTGTTTTCATTGAACACCTTATGAAACGCACTTATGAAAGGGGAAAAAAACTCTGAGGTCTTACATGCACACACCATTCAGAGGGCAGAACTACACTTAATAATTTAGCTGCAAATTGCTACTTTTACCACAAAAACACCATGACTTGCGATGTTCGCCGTGGTTCTTCTAAGTGGTGTTTTAACCCTTGTTGTCAAACTGAAAATCTCGCAAGACGGTGATTGAAGACAATCACAGAGGACAGGCCGAGGAGGACGGAGCAGAAGAAAATGGCCATGGATGCAGTCTTGTCTGGAAGCTCAGATGACAAGGCCAAAACGGCCTTACGGTTCAGTTGAGTTACAGCCGCCAAAACTCGCAACATCGCCAGAGCACACTCAACACCAGTGCATTTAAATGCCGATGAGTGAAATTATCTTTTATTATTGAATACAAACTAATGTTGTAGCATCATACCCATTATTCTTTTATGTGAAAGTGGTGAATATGATGAATCATTCTGAAAAATAAGTTGTTGTTTATTTAACACTAAAGACATAATTCGTGAGCCTATTAAAGAACAATATTTTATTATGATTATTACACAAATAAGTATTATTGTTATTACATAACCAATCTGCAGAACTAAATTGTAAATATCTTAATTTTTTGTTTGTTGTCAGATGGGCTTAAGAACAACGTATTCATTATGAAATAATGTATAAAGTGATTTCAGTATATATATATATATAGATACGATAGATAGGATAGATAGATACATGTGTGCTATTGTGTATGTGTGTGTGTATATATATTATATATATATACATACTATACACACACACGCACACACACACATACATATATATATTTTGTTTGTTTTCAGGTTTGGACAGCCTTTTTCCTTAATAAAATTTAATCATTAAAAACTGCAGTTTGTAATTTACTGGGTTATTCTTTGTGCATTGTTAAATTGTTGTGATGATCTGAATTATTCAAGTGTGACAAATATGCACAAAATATACAAAATAAAAAACATTTTTTTCTTTTTTTTTGTTAAGTGGGGCAAAAACTTTTTCACACCCACTGTATTGTTGTTATGATTTTCATGTGATATTCCATAATGAGTTGTTATTTTATTATCATTATCACATAACCAATATGCCACAACAAATTGTAATTATTCATTATTGAATATTTACAAAAAGATTATATTGTTGTTGTGTTTATGCACTCAATTCATAACGAGTTATTACATTACATATATTTTGTTATTACATAAACCAAATATTGCACAACCAATTAATAATAGTTCTTTAGGCTATAAATAAACAATTATTCATTATGAATATTACATAACGAGATCATTTATTATTATTATTATTATTATTATAAATGAATGTATCTACAGTAAATGTATGGAAACTTAAGTTACCATCTAGAATCATAATAAACTATTTCTGTATATGTAAATCTGTCTGAATATGCTGAGTGATGTTGTTGTGTCTCAGCGGTTCCTCGCAGAAAGCCTGCGCTGGACCTCTGAAACTGTTCGTGCTCGTCTGATGAGTCTGTTTCACGTCACCTCAAAGTCAAGTTTTACTGGAATATCGCCTTCCTATTTGGATTCCTGTGGCTGTTTTGCGTGGGTGCTCATGATCGATTCCAGGCCTATCCCGTCGTGGAGGGAACTTTGCTGTACGTGTGGCTCACCTCAGCTGGTTGTGTGAAGGAGGTTAGACACCCCCCCTGGTTGAGATGTGAAACACACACACACAACATAGTCCAGATTAATTGATAAAAAACTGGTATACTGTATTATGTCTATCTGTCTGGTTGTTTTTTTTTTTCCCTCTAAACTTTCAGAAACGGCTTTATATATGTCTATGTGCCTATGTAATAAATATGTTTATATATTTTTTCCATTTTAAAGATTATTTATTAATGTATTATTCATTTAAGTACATTTTCAAAACATAAAGATTTTTGTTTTTAATCAAAATATTGATTTTTTTTTATGAAAATAATTTTTATTAATATTTGTTTATTATGCTTGTTTTATTATATTTATTTTTTAGTAAAATGTTTTTGTTTTTTATGTATTATAATTGTAATTATATTAATTAGGAATTATTATACCATTTTTATACATATTTATTTTATTACCAATTTTATTTAATTTTAAAATAAATTAAAACCCACCAAAACTCCAAAAAAACATTTACTCCACAGTTGTTATCATGACTTTGACGGGCTCTGGGTCTTCCGGAGCGAGAAAAGCGAAGATGTACACTCAGTGATCTGTGGAACATTCTGGCTTGTGCTGTCAATCATGCTGTTCATTGTTGGTCTGGTCTGCAGGTAAATGCAATTTCTGTTTCACCTCAATACAGTGCCAGACATGATTAAATACTTAATTCAGTACAGTTTCATATTTGATTTCAGTAAGTTGAGATTAGACAGGAATTAGCTGCACCACCGACTTACCGCCAGTGTGTAGGAAAATTGGAAAAAACAATTATTTATGTGTGTATAATATAATATATATATATACTATATATATATATATATATATATAATATATATCTGTATTTATGTATTTCCTCTGGAAATCAATTAGTTGTTTTTTTAATCGAGGAAATCATAATTTCACCACCAAACAGTCCGTGTGTAGTCAATTTAATTCCAAAATGTTTACTATTAGACTCACCAACCTAGTCAGTTAACAAATCTGTTATAATAATCATTTTTTATTTAAGGCAGAGCTCTAGAAACAGATTAATGAATTACACAAGTTAATGCAGACCCTGTATAAATCATACATTTGTTTTTAGAGGAACTAGTTGTAAACAGCTGTAAATTGGTTGTTACACAAAAGTATTTACAGATTTGCATATTGTTTGGGTAATAAAAAGCAATACATTAGGAAACATAGGACAGATGTTTACTTAAAACATTTAGGGCATTCAAAATTTTCATGTGGAATTCCAAGTTAAACAATCTGTTTGTTGAAATATTTTAATTTCAAAATGCAAATTAAATATATGCAATTAAACTTGTTATTATTGTTGCATATGCAAAACAATTGAATGATTTGTTATTATAAAATTGCATATGGAAATTATTAACTATATGCAAAAATAGATTGTTTTGTATTCTTATCCAGGGAATACTTTAATCAGGTAGTTGGAAGTCAGTTGTAGGACCATTTTATAAATAATAGTATATAAAATAAATACAAAATGCAATTTAATAGCATGCAATGTAAAAATGTAACACATACCTGCAATGTTAAATCGTACACTATGCTTTTAATAGGACTCTCTTTCTAGGCCATATCAATGATATCATAAAGTTTTTGTTACCTGTGTGTTCATTTAAATTCAGTTGAGTTGCAACATGACTCAGAATGAATGAAATGTTTTTTTTTGTGTTTGTCGCACAGAACTGCAGGGCCTCCGGTACTGTGTTCTACGTGGGTAAAGTTGTTCTCTGCATCGACTTCATCATATTCAGTCTCCGAATTAAATGGCCATCTTCCCTATCAGCCGACACCCTGGGCCCAAAGATACATCATCGTCAGGGAGGAATGGTGGGTTTGTTGTGTTCATAATGCTCCGTTTTATTCCCAGGCAAATGTTTTTATGTTATACCTTCTACACAGCCTTAGTGGTGAGAGGACTCACAAGGAAACCAAATATTTTTGAGGCTATCAAAATAAAACGAGTTCATTGGTAAATATGAAACATTCTGAAAAAGATTCGTATGAGCCTCTCATCTCATTAACTGCAAACATGTGAAAGGGCAAATGCAAACAGACTGAGCTATGAAGGTTTCTCGTCTTTTTGCAGGATGATGGATTGTTCTTCTTCATGTTTTCTGCTCAGTATCTGGCTTCGGTGGTGGGCGTTTATCTGTGCGTGGCCAAGCAGGGCATTTTGATTCACAATGAAGAGAGACTGAACTGGATCATCCGCGGAGCCGTCTATGAGCCCTACCTCATCATTTTCGGCAACGTCCCCACTAATATAGACAGTGAGCAGTTTACTAAACTTTACTAATGAAGATCACTCGATAGGGCGTTAAAGGAAGAGATCACAAACAGTAGGATTCCTGATATATAAATCTCATTTATTTGTCTATCTGTCTAGAGAAATTGATTTTGTAGTGAAACATATTAAGACACACCTGCGTTGAGCTCCGAAAGTTGGTTTGATTTATTACTTTAAAAGAATATTTAAAATCTGCAATACAATTTACTCGAAAAATGCAAGTTTGTTTTATTAATAAAATAATTGCATTTGCAAAAATTAAATATATGTAATCATTTTATTTAAATCCAAAATTATTTAATGCAGACTGATATGTTAGATATGCCACCTAAAATTATATTTGTTATAATATTATTACTTATATTGAAACTGTTTCATATTTGTTGCTATACTATAAGTAATTGCATATGCAAATCTTGAAGTCACTGACTAAAATATTGGCATATGCAAATTATTTGGGCTATTTTTATTATTAAATTATTGCATCTAAACAATATATACTAAATATGACAAAAATCTGTTGTTTTTTGTATACTTACAGGTAAAAGACTGTAAGGCAGTAGATGAACGCAGTTTATAAGTAAGTGTAGAAATATTTCTGCAATAATTTTTAGCACAAAATGCAGTATTATTTAAATATTAGAATAAAAAGTATGTTTGTTTTAATGGGGTATTATGCAAATAGTGCATATGAATATGTTATTATAAGGGAATGCATATGCAAATATTAATATATATGTACAAACGTTTGTCGTAAAAATTAAATGGAACAAAAGTTTTGTATACTACGACTCAATAAACTAAGATAAATCAGCAGTTAAGTAGTTAAATTTAGTGTAAGAACATTTTTTCTTTAATGCGCAGTCACATTTAATGAAAAGCTGTTTAAATAAACTATTCTTTACTATAAAAATTATGGCACTGTTCTTAAACTGAAAAAAAAAAAAGACGCAATTTTGTATAGTTGAAATACAATGACTAAAGTCAGTATAGTCTAATCAGTCACAGCAGTTTAGGAATGTAAGAAATAATAAGAATTAGTCAAATAAAGAGCAGTCCGAAAGCTAAATGTTCTGTATTTTGTGATCCAGGGGACACTCAGGTTGATATGGGCCAGCCTGGGCTAGTGTGAACGGCTCCGAATCCTCCCTCTGAATGCCCAAATGAAAATTCGTCCCCCATGCTCGGACGATGAGAAACATGGCCGGCCTGTGGTACCCAGAATGGGCTGCCATTCATTCATGCTGTGGTGCGTTCTATTTCTGCTCTGTTCACGCGCAACACATGGCGCGATCGTCTCCAGCCGCGCTCAGGCGATAAAAATCGCCATCTTCCAAGGTGGAAGTGAAAACGCGACCTCAGAGGAAACGGGTGAACCACAAAAACAAAGTACACCATTATCACCCTTGCTTCCGATCTGCACACGACCGACAGGCTTGCTTTGCCCACAAAGCCTGAGTGAAGCTGGCTTTGAATGGTCTCCTGGTCAAGTGCTCCTTCAATGAATCGGTAGACTTTGACCATTGACATCTGATTTCAAATAGCATTTGAAACCCCATTTAATATGTTGTAAATCTAACAACAAGGCCACTATCAACTAAACACACAACACAAATTAAATAATTGAGTGTTCTATTGTATCATTTGTAAGTCACATTGGATACAAGCGTCTGCTAAATGACTAATGTAAATGTATTATGCTTAAAATGCAGACAGCTTACTTGGTTTTGTTAGATGAAAGCCCATATATCTTCATAAGTCTCAGGTTGTATGTTGTCAATCGTGAAGCGTTTCCTGTACAAAACCTGTAGAAGTTGCATATAAACACGCAGTGAATTTCAGAGCTTTACACTTCTCTCACTGTGCATCCACTCACAGTACACGTTCAGGAGGTCCAAGCCACACAGACAATATCGGGACGTTTTTTTTTTTTTCCAGCGCTACGAGCTGATTAAGGAGTACCACAGTGACCGCTCTTCCTCCACCCTTCATCCTCCTCAGTCAACTCATCCTCGTCACTCAGAGCACCCCGTGCTGCTGCGCTTACCCTCCACAGAGGACACAAAACCTTCAGTGAGCCTAAACGCTTCTTCTCTTCATGATAGATATGACCTGACTCCAAGCTATGAAGTTCTAGTCCACTTTAGTACATGGTCCTAGACGCGCCACTAGTTAGACAAGACGAAACCGCCCAGTTCTTGTCTACATCAACCATAACCAAAGCAATAATTAATTATTCCATTTTATTTAATTATGCCTCGCTTGGCCCCATGTATACAGTATCTGTTGTAATAGATGATATTACACTAATGCTAAAATATAAATAGTGTATTGCCCAACAACTGAAATAATGTTCTAGAATTAAAGCTGTGATAGGTTTTAAAATATAGTATATTATATTCGGTTTTGAAAAAATATATAAATTAAAGCTAAATGGCAAATATGGTAAAAAACCCCGACCACATTACCAATAAATAACCAAATGATTCAAACTGGATATTAATTAATTAAAAGGGGAATATATATTTGTATTAATTTTTTATAAAATAACTAACATTAAGAAATTATATATATATATACAGTACATATGTATATATCATATATACTATATATATATATAATTAAAAATAATAATAATGACCAAATGAAAACCTGACAAAATCTTGCTTTATACCCACGCTATATAAATAATACTAAAATACACATGTGGTTGTCGCCGGTTACCTCTGCATCTTTAACAACTCTGAACTTGACTAACGCCAATCAGCAAGTTGCCCATTTTACCACACTCATGTATTTTTTCTAACTAACTTTATTTAATTTTTTTTTTTTTTTTTTTTTAGAATTTGCCTGTTTTTTTTTTTGTATGAATTTGACATCGTTACACATATATGCTGCTCCCAGTCCAGATGCTTTTATTCAATGTGACTTAACATTGAGTTCCACGTGTTTACATTTCATCCAGTTCCCATGCATTTCTGGGAACCCAAACCACCCAAGGATGAATTTGGTAGCTAGTGCTAGAAAAGCACCTCCTTCATTTTTTATGTTTTTGTTAGTTTAAAGCAGCTGTTTAAGTGTCTCTATCCCTGGTTCGCCCCGCATGATTCTTCATAGGACAGGGAAACTGCGAGCAGAGCTGAGGAAGAGTGAGCTGTTGTTCTGGGAGGCCCTCAACATGAAGGACAACTATCTGGCATCGACACGACAGGACGAGAGCCCAGAGCGTTGGCCCCACGCATCGTATCCAGGGACGCCGCGGAGAACGTTATGTAATCATTCAAACAGAGCCAGATCATGTGCTCATGCTGATCTTGAAATTAAGACGAGGAAATTGTTTAAATCTACTCCAGATATGGGCTCGAGGATCTTTTTTTCTAGCACCCCATTGTTTCTGAATGTGTAGGGGAGGAGCTTAAAATAATATTAATGAGCTTATAAATTCTCACATTCATGAATATTAATTACATGCATGATGTTCGTACACTGACCCTTTCCATCATTCTTGAGTAATAGTTACTGTTTGACATTTTGAACTGTAAAAAAAAAAATTCCATCTGCTTCATACTTACAAATAAACTTAAATGATTTAAAAAAAAATGTAGTTTGTGAAATCTTGTATAACTTAAGAATAACATGGAATGTATGAATTTCAGCTATTAACAAATAGGGTTTCAGTCTTCCAAAAAAAAATAAAAAAATCTGTGCCTGACCATTTTGCCTACAAAGTTCAGATTATGCCTTCATGACTGTTGTCCGAACACATGCATTTTTGTTTCTAAAATGTTAATACATAGAACAATATAAATTAAAGCTAAATAGAAATATTTACAAAAATAACAAATAAATAACCCAAATATGGCACCAATTCAGCCATACAAAAACTTAAAATAACATAATACTTTGTAAAATTGTGAAAATCTCAAAAAGGAAACCATGTAAAAATACTTAATTATTCTTTTCTAAAATCTAAATATAGTACTATGGTATATAGTACATAAATTGCTCATTATGTGTCGTACATTTATGCCATATTAAATTGTATATAATTATGACATATATTATCCTTAATGTACACCAGGCGGCTATTTATATATATATATATGGATATTTGATATATCTATATGGATTATTATCTATATATATATTATATATATATATATATATATATAATATGTGTGTGTGTGTGTGCTGTGTGTGTGTGTGGTGTGTGTGTGTGTGTATACAAGTAGTATGTCCATTAATGCACAATCATAAGGACAATCAAATGACATTGCAACTTAAACTTGAATTCTCAAGCTGGGTATAACGGGTTAATGGTGTCTGTTTTCCTCTCAGGGTTGGGGTGATGTCAGAAACTTCTGGAGCGGTGAGTCGGAGATGGTTTCTGCCACCATGCAAAACGACTGTCCAACGCTTGAAGACCAGGTGTCTTTCTGCAACAAATATCACACAATTCAGTGTTTGTGGTCTGTCCGGTTTTCACGGCAGTGTGTCTCAACCAAAGGTGAGTGTCCGATGTGTGTGATGTAGTGTCTTCGGGCAGGTCTCTCGTAGTCCACCAAAGCGTTACGATGGATTATAGATGCACTGAAATCTCAGGGGATGCAAATCTAAAATGGCAGCCGCCACTAACTGAGTGAGCAGGAGTGTTTTTAAATCAGCTAGTTATGAGATGTATGGCATCCTTCTGGATCATGATATGTATGTTTAACAAGCTTCATTTTTTTTAAGTATGCGAGGAACAAAATAATGTTTTATTTTTTTTTAAATGACAACCTACTGTTCAAAAGTTTGGGGTCAGTGAGATTTGTTAATGGTTTTGAAAAAACGTCTTTTCTGCTTCTTTGTGAGTGAGTGTCTTTGTATGTGAAAGGGTTTCTTTTTTTGCAGGGCTGCATTTATTAACAACTTTAGTTTTTCTGCATGACATACATGTTAAAATGCAATTTATTGCTGTGATGCAAAGCTGAATTTTCAGCATCATCATTCTAATATTTGCTGATTTCTGATTATCATCAATGTTGAAAACAGTTGTGCTGCCTTATATTTTTGTGGAAACAGTGATGCATTTTATTTTTCAGGATTCTTGTTTAGAGACATTTCAAAAGAACAGCCTCATTATATTTGAAATGGAAATCTTTAATGTTTTCAACCCTTATAAATGTTCTTGTTGTCTTTTTGCTTATTTTAATGCCTCCTTGCTGAATGAAAACTATTAATTTCTTGAACCTCTGACTCTCAAAACCGTAAGAAGTAGCAGTATTTTTAGATGACCTTAGCTTATTTATCCATTCACTTATTTTTGCTTACCCTGTTTTGCTCCTTCGTTATTCAAGGCAGTTAGCTAGCCCTGTCTGCTAGTTGTTGTAAAGAATGAGCTCTCTCTGTCTGTCCAGAGGTGTAAAGACCTCCTGACACTAGTCAGCTCTGATCCAGAACAGGAGACAATGACGGTGAATCCCACTTGGGACAGGAGACAGATGACTAAGAAGCGGCACTCCTCACACCGTTGCACGTCAGCTTCAGTATCCCTGCCAGTACCGTTCAAACGCTTCCCTTTGCCTGAGGAGAACGGTGCCCTGTCGGAGGTGCCTCCTGTATATCAAATCACTATATAACATATTTTACCAAACCATTAAACAACATTATTTTGGATTGGTTTATCTTATGTGACTCATGTCTTGACTTATGCTTTTTTTAGGTAAACTTCACTCCATATCTTCCCCCAGCATTTACAATGAAACAGGGACTTAAGCAGCGAGGTGAGTTTTTCATTCTGACACAAATTAAATCAAACTGATCAGGGATATAGTTTGTCCATTTGTTAGTTCACTATTAAATGTATTGTCTGCATGCTTCAAAGTGAACGTCCTCTCTCTCTAATGCGTTCAAGTCATGTCGGACAAGATCTTATTTACATCCAAGGTGAACACCCCTATGACACTCGAATGAAACACGTTGAATGCAATGAATGCAGTGTCTGTATTAATAGTAAAATTTGTTTTAAAACAGGGTTATCATAGTTTTACTGAAATCTAAAACAATAAAAAACCCTCGCTTCGTTATTTGACCCAATAGAATAACTGTTAACTGGAACATAAATATAATTTTGAAAAATGTAATAAATAAATTATAGATTTATGTAATTAGTATATAAAAGGAAAACAAAATCAGATAGATTTTTTTTTTTTTTTGACCTGCTTTTTAAAATACCTAAAACTACAAATAATTAAGGAAACCGATTATAGGCTTATTTTAAAAACAAACAAAACAAAAACACAACAAAATTACTAAAAACTTTTAATTAAAATTACAATTAATTTTTTTCCCAGCTAGATGGCAAAGGCAAGGCAACATTTCTATTAAACAAAATGCAAAAAAGTTAACTAAAGTTAAAATGAACTGTTTTTTATTCCAGCTTAGTTGCCAGTGCAACATTTCTATTTTTATTTAGTTTAACTGAAGACTTGAAACATGACAAACTAAAAATACAACCCACATATATAACAAAAACTAATAGAAAATGACCAAAACACAACAGACATACTAAAACGTAACTAAAATGAATATGGGAAACATAAAAATGAAGACTAATTGAAAAATAAAAGTGAAAAATGAAAATTCTAGTAGCTGAAGACTTTTGCACAGTAGTGTAGATAGAATAAATAAAATTTACGTAGAATATATTATGATTCAGTTATTCATAGTTGAATAAAAAACAGAAAAGCAAAAAAAAAAAAAATTCTTTATATCTTTATTCATCATTTTATATGCAGAGTTTTTAAAAAATCTAGTTTCTACACTTTATGTAGAGAATGTACATCGCCAATTTTAATGGAATTGATGGAAACATACATTCACTGAATTGCAATTTCGAAGACTTATTATAAATCTTAAAATGCATTTGTTTTGTAAATAAAAACACCTTTTTCCCTGTACAGCTCTGACACTTCAGTCTTGGACAAGCACAGGTATGCAAAACATATATTCATCTGTGTCTTTATTCTCCTACCGGATTTTACATTTAATTTGTTTGAGTGCTAAATTTTATTCTCATGAATGGATTTGGCAGGAATCCAGGAGGAAGGACTGGGATTCGGGGAAAAGGGGCTCTGAAATCCCTCGGTCCGAATCACATTCTCCACCCAGTCCTCACCAGGTGAAGTAAAATCTCCTTTATGTCCTGATCTCCACCGGAAATAAACTCTAATCTCATTTCAGATTGACGTTTACAACCGTTGAACATACAAAAAAACCAAACCAGTCCCACAGCATTTATGAGATTATAGCAGATTAGAGATGGCGTTCATCCCGCTGTAAGTGTAAGATGAATCAGAGAGCTTTCTGTCTATTTTTAAAGGTGGCGTGATGCTGAACACAAGGTGCTGGAGTTTCTCGCAGTTTGGGATGAAGCAGAGAAACACTGGGCTCTTCCTGGGGTGAGAACGCAGAAAATCTGATGTATATATATATATATATATATATATATATATATATATATATATATATATATATATATATTATATATATAGACACACTACAGAACAAAAATTTTGAATATTTAGGAGATAGTTTAATATTTTTTGGAACATAGATTAACTAGTTCAAACACAACACAAACTGGCTTTAGAGATATGCTAAGCATACTGTATATTGAGTCAATCCTAAATTTTTGTTCCTAAACTTTTTTTTCTTGTTTTGTTGCATTTATAATCTATGAGCCTATGGGACTGTAGCTGGGGAAGTTTATGGGTTTATGGTTAAATGGTTAGATCAAGTCTAAACTAGAGGCTGGAGAAGAGGTGAGAATGATAAATCCACAAGACTTCACTGATTAAAAGACAATGAGACAGACATTAGATCATAGATTTGAACTGCATTACTTTTCATATATTAATATGGGCTACTTGTAGCTAGTAGCTTAACTTTCATTAAGCAGATATGCCCTGCTGCATGGAAAAAAATACAGCATGCAATAAATAAATAATTACAGAATTTATTTATTATTATTAATTTTTTTTTATGAATTATACCTTCCATGAACTGTATGATTGCATTTTTTTGCATATATTTTTCTGTAATATTTGTTCACACATAATCACCTGGTGCAACTGCTGTATCAGAAATTGCAAAAATCCAATTAGTAACACAAGCGGTTACACAGCATGTGTGTTTTCTCTGTGATGCAGGTGTATGTATGTTGTTTATGTTGATGGCAGGAGGAATGATGATGATTGGTTGGTGGCAGACATAGTATCACGTTAAACTTTGATGTGAAAAAAATACTCTCATGGCAGATCTGAACTGCATTGTGAGTAGAAAATATCACTTCCTCTCATATTGCAGCGATTTCTGTACGATTTAAATGTAGGATTATTAGTGAAATGAATTCAAAGCGTTTTTGATTTACAGATAAACTAAAAATGCTGCTAAAGTGCCAAATGCAAGGCAATGGCAAGTAAAATCCATGATATGGTATAAATCAGACCCTGATGCAAGTCAGACACATACAAACCATCTGCTGTTTTGACTCATGCATCTGCTAACAACATGCCTTTCCTTCTCAACTGAGACTGACTCATCTCAATTTTCACGTTGACCTGTGCTGTTTCCCACAAATATGCAAGGGAAAACTATCCAAAGCATTTGTTTAAGTGTAATATTTATATATAATATATATAATATATAATATATATAATAAAAAAAAAAAAGCAAATCCAATTACATGTCCTGTAAGAGATATTTGTCCATTAGCTGGTGTGATGAAAAGTTTATATGTGTATAAAATAAGGTAATGTAACAGATGATGTGTATGAATTGTGAGATTTCCCAATTTAAAAGTTGCAGTGCACCACTTACAGTATAATTTGTAATTGTATAAATATATACGCTGCCCGTCCAAAAAAATAAGTTACGCACTCTAATATTGGACCACCTTTAGCTTTGATTATGGCATGCATTCGCTGTGGCATCATTTGGATAAGCTTCTGCAATGTCGCAACATTTTATATATGTCCAGAGTTGCATTAATTTTCACCAGGATCTTGTATTGATGATGGGAGAGTCACGGACTGCTGGCTCAAAGTCTTCTCCAGCACATCCCAAAAGATTCTCATTGGGGTAAAGGTCTGGGCTCTGGACTCTGTGGTGGCCAATCCATGTGTGAAAATTATGTTGCATGCTCACTGAAACCCCTCTTTCACAATTTGAGCCTGATGAATCTGGCATTGTCATCTTGGGAATATGCCCGTTGCCATCAGGGAAGAAAAAATGAATTGATGGAATAACCTGGTTCATTCAGTTTATTCAGGTAGTCAGCTGACCTCATTCTTTGGGCACATAACATAATCATCCATGCAGTAATTATCCAGTGGGAGGATCTTAACTATTTCCCTAGTTAAATCCAGGTGGTGACTTTTTTTTTTTTTTTTGGACAGGCAGTGTATATTAAAATATATACTTTCATAAAAATTATTCGAAATGTAATTGCATGGCTGGTAAGAAATATTTATATCCATTAGTTGGTGTGATAAAGTCTATTTTGCACACTGTATATGTTATATATATACTGATATATATATATATATATATATATATATATATATTATATATATATATATATATATATATCTATATACTGTATATATACATAAGAGGAAAATGACAGATGCTATGAATTAAGATTTCAAAAGTTGCAGTGGTCCACTTACAGTGCATCTGCATATTTAATATTTATATAATATCTATGCTTTTTATGAGTTGTGGGATTTCCCAATTTTTTTTTAATTCATCATTTATATATGTGTC
Source organism: Cyprinus carpio (assembly GCF_018340385.1). Lineage (NCBI taxonomy): Eukaryota > Metazoa > Chordata > Actinopteri > Cypriniformes > Cyprinidae > Cyprinus > Cyprinus carpio. Next base: position 27,521,876 of record NC_056597.1, read on the forward strand.
CCTGGAGCACAAAAGCAGTCTTAAGTCGCTGGGGTTATACTGTATTTTTAGCAATAGCCAAAAATACAGTACATTGTATGGGTCAAAATTATCGATTTTCAAATTCCAGATTTTCAAATAGTTGTATCTCCGTCAAATATGCTTATGCTATCCTTTCTTTATATACTATTAAACCATACATGATTGTTTATTTTGTTTTTTGATGTTTTATATGTTTTATGGTTAAAAGGTTGAAAATTTGGTTTTTTGGTTTTTTTTGTCATGTGATGTTTTATATTTGTAATTTTATAGAATAAATTTTTTTACCATTTTGCACATATTTTTGTATTTATTATTTAACATGTATACATGTGTATAAAATAGGTTTATTGTAACAGATGCTTTGTATTATGGGATTTCCTGATGTAAAAACTCTCTGAGGAGCTGATTCTGAAAACTGTCTACAAGATGTGGATCCCAGTTGGAAGCCGTCTCGATAGACATAAAACATCATAAGCACATTCAGTTTTATGGCTCTGTGCAGTCATATTCTCAGCGCTCCATAAGTGGTTTTTATTTAGTGAATTAAGCGGCAGTATTTCAGCTCTTATTGGGTTTACAGAGTAATTCAAGCTGTCTTTGTTTTTGCTGCAGGTTGAGAGGTGGTCGTCGTCATATCATCAGCTGCTGTGGTGGGAGGTGGGAAGTGAGCGGGTGTGTGCGTGTGTGTGTCCGTACCGAAGGCTCTGCGTCAGATAGCACAGTGTCATAACACACACTTTTGACCCTCAGGAAAACACACACAAACACACTCCACACTCCTGTGTCTTTAAAGGTGTGGCATTTCTGTGCCACAAACTGTGGAAGATTGTTTCTGCCACAGGATAAAAAACTAAAAAAGGTGCTTGCGACTTTTTATCTCAGAAGTTGGCCTTTTTTTCTAATGTGATAATTGTTGTATGTTATATGATAATTGTTTGTTTTATTTGTTAGTAGTTCTGAAAAAAAATCTGATCATCTATTCATATTTACTTTAAGCACGAAAAAACATGAATGAACATCAGAACCTATTTTATTTAAACCGCGAAAAGACTTCAATACACACATTTTTCAAGTTTAAGTCCACCGGTGTTAATCTACTCTCCTGTCTGATCTGTTTGTCGGACAAATTGGTGGTTTATTAGTTGTTATTGTTGGTATGGTCTGTTGTTAATGATGCTTTTTGTGAGGTGTATTTTACTTAGCAAGCATTAAATTTTGACTTATTTTTCTTGATATAACAATTCTGAGTAAATCTGAAGTGAGTTTACGGATATCTCACAATTCTGACTTTGTTTTTTCTTGCAATTAAAAAAAAAAGGTTGGATTGTGAGTTAACATTTTTATCATGTGGCAGAAACGGGCTTTCGTGACAAACAGCAGCAAACAAAATTATGTTCAGTTTTGTTGTATGCTGTTAATGTTGCCAGATATCTCGCTCACTTTCATGCAGATTTCTGTACAATCCATAAGCCATACAGTTAGCTTCACACATATGGTGCTTTGAATATGTTTTATAATGCATTATTGTATCTTTTAGTTATTTTGCACAGAAGTTTCGATATCTGGGTCAATTTTAAATTACAAATGCAGATACCAAAAATCACGTTTTTAGTTTGCATACATGTGCACAATCAAATATAATGTTCTATATGCAAGAAATAAATGTAGTGGTAGCTAGTTGCAGGGTGAAGTAAGGACTTTTATTATGCAATGATGACCAGTTGGGTGTATATTATCCAACATATTGCATGGCTATTTACCAAATAAATAAATGATTATATGCACATTAAATATTTAAACTTTAAACCATAAACTTCAGCTGAGCCTTATTAATTAATTTGTTAAAAGAGCAGGTTATACAAGAGAAATTACCAAAGGTGTATAAATGCATATTCTGTACATATTTCAACACTTCATGTAGCAATAATGCACATGCCTTTAAATCATGTAAAATGCTGACAGGGTTTAATGGCCAGATGGCAGATTAGGTGACATTGCATTATGGGATGTCAGCAGGAATATACATTTGACAATATTATTTCACATTGAACATTAACCTGCATTTTGCAAGCAAGTATGCAATGCCTTTAATATCAAAGCAAATGCAGACATGTGAACAATGAGCTGTCCTCAGACAGTTTGAAGTTAGTGTCAGTTTCAGGTTTAAAATGAATATCTGCATTGTTCTTTATGTTCAATGAGAACTGAATATAAAAAAAAGTACTGAAAGCAAACTAGCCTGTTTGATTAATGATGAATAACACAATGTGCATATTTGTGTATGCAGTGTAAAAAATTTTAATTTACATTGCAATGTTTTTTTTTACATTTCTAGTTTAATGGTTTGCTGTCATGAAACATTTAATTACATCCTCAAAGAAAAGTGATATAGGAACTTATTTGTCATTCATGAACAATTAAATATGCTGTAGGGGTGTGCGATATTGACAAAAAGAATATCTCAATATTTTCAGGGATTTTATAAGGATAATTAGACAGTGTTTTGCTGAGTGTGTTATTGTGCTGGTATCTTAAGGACTGCCGTGGACAAGTTTTTGATATTCTGCATGTTCTGTGTGATGGTCAGTTCACACTGACAGAAATCAATATTTTCCAATAAGTTTAAATTGATTTTAACCTTTATTAAGCCATTTTTCTAATAGTGTGCATTATATTTTGAGTCACATTCTTACATTTAATCAGTGAATTAGAATAAGACGGAATAAGGGCTGTTACAAAGCAAATGAAAACAGTATCAATAAAAATTCATCTTTGCAGTGCAGAGGAAACACATAAGCAGCTTCTGCTGAGGCATTTAGATGCATTTACACACTGTTTGCGGGACATGAATGCATTTAATCTGCTGTTACAAATGCATAAATAATAATTTGATATATTAAACATAACATTTATTTTATTATTATTATTATTTATTTCTCTCTCCCAAAACCCCACCCTTCAGCAAAAAACAAAGCCCTTCAGCTGTGAAAGAGCCACACACTGCTTTCACTTCGAGTTAACTCATGATGTCGAAATCTTCTGAAATTATAAACAGAAAACACACACAGTTCCGACCATTATGCTAATAATAAATAAACACGTATGCAATGCACTGTACAAAACAATACACACTAGCGGTGTCCGATTCGCTAAAGAATCATTCTTTTGAGTCGGATCTTTTAAATGAATTTGTCGGTCTGAACGATTCTTTCATGAATGAGACTGAATCGGGTTCACGTGTCCGATTCGTAATGAATGATCCGAGGATTTTGGTGAGATTGGTGAGATGTAAATCTCGCTGGTTAATGCATTGATGTGCATATGAAACAGTTCCCAGATTTTGGTTTCCATAACGTTCTTATTTGGTTCCTTCCCTCAAAAAACAAACTTAATTAATTAAATAATAAACACACGAACAAATGGTTTGTTAGGGTAGATTTAATAAACATGATTTTATTATTAAATAGCATTTAAAAAAAAAAAAAAATCATGACTGTAATTATGTGAAACACTGGTAAACCGTGTAAAATATTGGAACTTTGGAACGTAAGGATAAAGTGACGAGGAAAAAGAATCACTAATTATGTTCTTATTCCGTCTCAAATAAATAAAATAATCCAATGGGAAAGTTCTGTATTTTCTGGGTTGGTTTTAATTAATAGAATTTTATTATTAAATAATAGCAGTTACTTAAAACTGTTTTTTTTAAATGCACTATATATTTAGGTTCTAATTATCTTCGTCCTTATGTGATGAATCATGGCTCTGATCAAAACTGATCGACCAATATCTGTTTACATTTGGCTTTTGGAACGCAGGGATATCGTGGTGACGTAAAAGGAACACTGATTCAGTTCTTTGAGTCGGTTCTTGAAAACGACCTGTTCGAACGAGCCAGTTCGTTCGAATGAATCGGACTTCGCATCCCTAATACACAATACAACGCGCACGGTACAGAACGATGGAAGTGTGTGGTGTGGTGTTGGTGGAAAATGTAACTGTAGTGAGCGCAGCAATTAAAGTAGACTAGCAGTAATTGATTAAAACACGTAAGCGCGATAATACGCGGTCATAGATATTCAGCATCCTCCAGGACGCGACTCTGAATGAACGTGAACGCGCTGTGATCTATTTTTATCCCGCGCGTTGGTGCAGGTACACTGAGCAGGCGGAAGTGACGTGTGCGCTCACGAGACTCGCATTAAACCGTCGGGATTAGATCGGAGGACAGTCGAGCGGAGCTCAGCCGAGTTAAACGGTAGGATTTCACTCCTTTCCTCCATCTGTTATTCACATTTTATGATCTCCGACCGTCGTGAGTTACTGTAGGATAAACGCTGGCATCTTTCGCGCGTTTTATACGTTTGTTTACGTTTTATGTATGTGTGTCTGCGTGAGAGAGAGAGACGAGTTTGGGAGATCTGCTGATGTGAGGGAGAAATATCTCCACAGTTGTTTTACAAACACCGGTTCGTGTTTTAAATCGCAGTTACACGATTTTAAACGGCTTTAATACACATCTCTGCGTTTAATACCAGTGTTTGAGGCTATACGCTGATTTAATGTCCCGGATTGAAGCGCTCCTAGCCAAACTCAGAGCTGTCAGTCGCGTATTCCAATATAATCTGCAGCTCCGGCGTCTAAATAGGCCACTGAACACAGAGGCCCCTAGTGAGATGCAGAGTATTTGTTTCTCTGCCAAGAATGTGACTCGTCCCAGCAGCCTCGATGCAGATGCACCGGCTGGAACAAAGCGAGCCCATCACAAACACACCAGCCTCACTGTTCGGGTAGGATATGAACACGTCTCTCCATTCCTGTCTGCTTAAACATCAAACTGCGATGCAGATAAATAGGCTGGATCTGTTGTTTGTTTTGCTTTTAACTTGTTTTTACTGTAAATGCATTGAGAGAGTTGTCACTAGGGTTGTACTTCAGTATCTGTGATGTCAGAAGTGTGCACCTGCTGTATAAAATCTTGTTCTGCCTTTATAATAGCTTAGCTAATGACAGGTTATTATTGTGACAACTTGCCCCATTCTTCCACGCTTTGTTGCATATCTACTGTATGTAATGCATGTTCTTAGACTAATAATAACACATGCTGATCAGGTCATATGAAATATCAATAAAAAAAATTAAAAAAACTGAACACATGAGACGAGCAATCCTGACAATAAAATAGTTTGAATGTGTTTTTGTTGAGGATCATATTTAATACGTCAGGCTTTTATGGCTCATATATGTATGAAATGGTGAAAGTATAAACACCTGAATTTTATTCAGAGGCCCAAACTGAGTAAAGATGCTGATATGAACAAAAAACGGTGAAATTCTGATGCTTGTAATGTAAACAAATGAGATCTTAATAACAGTATAGCAGATACTTAAAATTATATTATAAGTGGTCGCTCGATATCTCCAGTGGGATGCCTTTGTAAGGTGATATTTAAATGATGAAATGCAATCCAATGATGATTAAGGGTTGAAGAAATAAAGGCTCCTCAGAAGATGTGAGATGTTCTGGAGGCTTGTGAAGATCATTCCTCTGCTGAGGAACAGTGAAAGTAAAGCTTCTGGAAACAAATGCTCCTCAAAAGATCCTGATGATCAGATTTGAGACTCTAAAACATGATTGATGGATGATCAAGTAAAGCTGAGTTACTGAAATATTACTAAAGTTATTCTGACGTTTACTTGATATAAATCAGCAAAGATTTGACAGGAAAAAGACACGTGAGGCTGCAGCTGGACGTTTGTGCGGTTACACTAAAAGTATGTCTGGTAAAGCAATGCGAGTGTTAAGTGTGTAGAACGGGGCTCGTGGGATTGCGATTTGTTTCCAGTATGTCCACGTGTGTCAGTAATGAGACTCTGCCATCAATCTGAGACTGAGACGGGTGCAGTTACAGGTCACTCTCTCCAATTTAGCAAATGTGGGTGCTTCCTCGTTCTCTCGTTCTCCTCTGCACCTCTAATTAAGCAAATGCAGCCTCTCGGCTCAAGCTCAACCTATTATCTTTTTGTTTTTTTTAAGTGTGATGGGAGGAAAGTGGATCGTTGGCACTCGTGAGCAAATGTGAGGGATTTTGCAAGGACAAATTTACACATAGTCTGCATTTAAAGGGAAACCTCTGAAGCCGTGCGATGGAGTTCAGATGTCCTGAAGAATTAGATTTGAGAGCTTTTTGGCTGAACTCTTCTTGTAATGGCTGAACAAGCTGCATGTTCCAGCAGCTAAATGGCAATTCATTACAGGCTTCATAGATATCAGATGTCTTTCCTTGATATAATCGAGAATATTATCTGTCAGGTTCATAGTAAAACGTGAATGCAAAAAGAGCTTATTGGAAGCAGGCTGAGAGCGAGATGCTCACGTGTGCTCGTATGAATCAGCATCTGATTTCTTATATAATCTCAGCACTGAATCATATGCAGATAGGACACTGAGGGTCTCCTGCACGCTGCACTAGAGCTGCGCAATATACATGAACAAAACAGCACTAAATAATATTTAGCTTTTTTTCTATACATACACACACACACACACGACAACATAAAGAATACATTTTGTATTTATTATTGTAATCACCCATAGTAATCACTGTAAATATTATACAGACATACAGTTTACAGTTTTATTCTCAAAAAACTATATATACAACACACACACACACACACACACACACACACACACACACACATATATATATCTACACATACATACATACAAAATATAATATTTAAATATATGTAGTGTATTTATGCATAATAATAATAATAATAATAATAATTCATATTTATAAATATATACTTTTTCACTTTTTCAATTTCGTGCAGTCGGCCCTTGTAGTCATTGTAGTTTAATAATTAATGATGAATATTAATATTTAGTTAAGCAATTATAAAAATAAAGATATAAACAGTATTAATGTGTATGTATGTATATATGTGTGTGTGTGTGTGTGTGTGTGTGTGTGTGTGTGTATATACACACAAACACACACACACACAAACAAACACATACATATAATATGAAAAAAAAATTATTGATTTTTTTTTTTCATTCATTCATTAATTCTAGAGTAGATTCAAAATGTTTAATGTAATATTAAAAATACAGGCAAAATCTAGTTCAGATAATCAAGGCAGTTTTATGCACCAGTAAACAGTATATAGTCATAAACAGCAATATTTACCTATATATGTGTTTATTAAAACATTTTAAATGCGTAAACATTGAAGCCATTCATGATGTGTGGTTTCCCAGAAGTGATGTCACAGAGGGAGGGGCCGGACTAGAATGGACACAGTATTTTTATGTAATTGACATGTGGGACGTATCCCTGTAATCCTGGACAGAAAGCTCTCCTTCTGCTGCTTGATTTTCAGAAGCTCACAGCCACGACAGGAGCGCGTTTGTTTCATAAGAGAGAGACCTTGATGTGTGCGTTTTGTCCTGTTGAAATAATACAATTCAATTCAAGTTTATTTGTATAGTGCTTTTTACGATACAAATCGTTGCAAAGCAACTTGACAGAAAATTAAGTTTCTACAATATTTAGTAGTAACTTATCAGTGGTGACTCAGACAGTGGTGACTGTCAGTTTGTGTGCATATGTGTGCAAATAATAGCTTCTGCCGTTCAGATCTTTTATTAGTGCTTTACTGATAAAGTGTTTAATGGCATATGCTGATATCTAGAGAATGTCTTTTTATGGTACACTAAAATGTTTCTGTATCTGAGTGTTTGTGTTTTTGATGTTGTCATTTGCATTTAAACAGATGTTAAACAACAGGTGGATCCCGGACTGAGACAAGCTTTATTTCATCTCTCTCTCTCAAAACTTGCTCTATTTATCCATTTGATCATCTGCTTGTTTCATTTTTCCAGTTCTGAAAAAACAACAAAAAATGAAGTGGCGTTGGATTTACTTTGAATCAATTTTCACTTAGGAATTGAGCAAATATTTGTTAAAAATGGCAAGTAAAACATTGATTTTTTTCTTTTTTTTTGTAGTATTTACTTGAAATTATATATATATTATATATATATATATATATATATATATATATATATATATTATATATATATATATATATATATATATATATAATTTTTATTATAGTGTATTTTTTTAAATAATTTTATATAGCATTCATATATTTATGGTTCTCTGTAAATATTTTTTATGTAAATTAATTATAACATATTTAAAAAGATTACAAAAATAAAATATTTTTTAATAAGTATTTTATTTTACTGATTTATTTACAATTATTTGCTTATTTTAATTTTATAGTTTTTAAGATTTAACTTGATTTTTATCTTTTCATCAGCCCCAGTTTGGGAAACCTTGCACTAGTAATACAGAAATTAAAACACCTCACTTTTTGAGGACATGTATGATGCTAAAGCAGTGGTCCCCAACCCCCGGCCCGTGGACCGTAACGGTCCGTGCGTCATTTGGTACCGGGGGGGGGGGGGCCGCACAAGAAAGAATAAATAACTTACATTAAAGCAGCAGTCGGTAACTTTTGGGGCTCGTGGAAGAACATTGTAGCCGGAGCTACTTCTCTCTGTTTACATCTATGGCGAGTCACGCAGGTACTGTGCTACTCTGCAGCGTTGCTGACCCCAACCAGACTAAAATAGTCAGAATATAAACACTTATTATAGGTGTACCGTAGTGATTCAGGATAAGACGAAAACACGGTTTGGAAAATGGATTCATGATGTACTCGCTCATTATATTTATTTTTTATATATAAAAAAGTGAGCGTTAGGGTTAGGGGGCAGAGAGGATGTTAGTCATGTTATGTTGTTTGGTGCGATGTTACGAGGACGCTGCTAATAAGTTGCATACGAATACACAGTGGATTTATGTTTTATTATTATATGTACAATATACCACAGTTTTTATGGCAGTCGTACCATTTTATTTTTGTGTGTATTTATCCGTCACACCTTAAAAGCCCGGTCCGTGAAAATATTGACTGACATTAACCCGGTCCGTGGCGGTAAAAAGGTTTGTGGACCGCTGTGCTAAGTACTGCTAAAAATGAACAGAAATTGAGCATGTGTCCTTAAAAGTGCTTTTTCTACATCAGCAAAACGATCTGAAGTTATTGATGACATCATCCTGCACTTAGGGGCGTATGCAAATTTCTGTTCAGTCAGATACTCTCTGGAATCTGAATGCTGATTGCTGTTTGTGATGCAAACTAAAGGTTATTGGACGAGCCTTTGGATATGTTTTTAATAGGAAAAAACATATAGCATAAGAAAAGAAACAGTGCTGTGTGGGGAATATAAAGGGCCTTTGTGCCTCGTTCGTCATCATCAAACTAAATCAGTTTCAGCTCATGTCAGGTCCCTGGAAGGCCGGTCTATCAATCCCTCCATCTTCCTGCTCTCTTTCTCGTCATCTTCGCATCATATGCCGCCTCCTCCTCCTCCTCCTCCTCCTCCTCCTCCTCCTCCTCCTCTCAGCTCAGCATGTGTTTTCTTCTGTGGAGTGTGACAATTTCAGTAATGAAGCGATCTCTCAGTCAAGGGTCCCTCAGAAACTCTAACAGCACACACTTCACTGCCTGCCCTTCAACCACTGCTTGATTTGAAGATCCATGAATCATCAATTAAGGTTAATATAGGTTATATTATTATATTATATTTATTATATTTTTATTTAAAAATATTAATATTACACCAACAGTGTATTATGTGTAATTTTAACTTATTAAATTTATTATTAAACTTATTTAAACTTAAGTTGTATTATTAATATTATTTTTTAAATATTGTTAACATAATGTGATTATTAATATCTTAATATTTTAGTTAATTGTTAATATTAAATTATTATTCTTATGTGTGGGTGTGGCTGGGGAAAATGCAGAACAATGAACAAATCTTTCAATAGCCTGCAATTATGCCTCGCGTTATTTAATTTTAGGCGGCCGTTTAAAAGAAAATAAATAAATAAATAGAAGAGAAGAGAATGCAGAACAATGAAAAATACATCTTCATATAACTTCATCTTCATCATGTAGGCTATATCACCTATTAAAAACCAAAATGAACAAAAAGAAAGATAGGACCTGAGGCATTTAGTGGGCAAGTTAGGGTTACGGTGTCCATACCAAAGTTGCGAATTCAACTTGCGGCGCGCAAAATTGGAATATCCACATAAAAACATTTGCGAAAACAAGCACTGTTTCCATCCAACGCATCAAAGAGAACAAAATCGTCACTTCGTGTTAAACTGGGGCGATAATATCAGTCAAGTATATTAACTAGCGAAAACTGAAAATAGTAATATATTTTGAAATTATAAATTACGTGTGCCATCAGAGCGAGCAGACGAAACACAATAAATGATGTCATTGCTTTTGGAGGCGGATGGCATGCATGCTGAAGATGTTGTTCGTGTAAGACCTTGATACAGAAAGTACTTCCTTAGATGACAGGCCAGACTTTGCTCAGGCCATTTTAGAATGACACATAAACAACATTATTCAGAGAATGCGTGGACATGATTCAGTCCGCTGCTAGTCAAGTTTAGTCCTGCCTCATAGGCGGGTCGAAAAGTCAAATTATTTTTTTTTATATGCTCGCTTAGAAGGAATATTTATTCTAAATGCATTTCCCATTCTCCCATTATTCGCATTAATCGCCTTTTTGCATAAAGTCAAACACCACCATCACAGCGAGCGTAAAAACTTTTTGTGATGTAAGGAAGGGATTGTTTAAATTTGCAAACATTTGTGCGTAGAGACCCATCACTCTGTTCTGCTTCGACACTTCAAAGATGCGCAATATAAAAACAGGGTGATGGAAACATTCCTGCACTTGAAAAAAGTAGAGATAATGTATTATTTAACCACAGCAAGCCAACATGACCATTCGGAAAGCGCCTGCGACATCCCGCTAGCCACCACCGAAGTGTGTCTGTGGTCGAGGAATAAACGGCATTCGGACCGGTCCATTCGTCACATATGATCGCCCAGCTGTTTTTTTTTTTCCACACGGGTTTAGTTTAATGCTTGTTTTGTTGTCTGTAATATGTACTGACATTGGCTTGGGCTAGTCCTCTAAGCTAGCCGGACTGCCCGTCGCGTGTTAGTAATCCAATACTGACATTACAAACTGTCACGGACAGAACTTTTCCCGTGTTCCTTCTAATTCACCGATAATCCCCAACACCTTGCTCAGCTTTCACGTGGTCACTCGAGTTTAGCTCGCCACAACTAACGCGAAGAAACATCATTCGCGTATGAGGTAAAAAGGTAGTTTATGCTAAACACTTTTAAAATAATGTATTTTTTCAAATTGTTATATTTTAACTTAATTAAAATGTTTTAAATGTAACAATGGGAAATGTGAATAGTAACAATAAAAGGATGGTAATTTGAATGATAATCATGTTTTTTTTAGGAATTTTGTAAATAAAGATAAACTGCTTCTTTAAGAGAAGAGAAAGAAAAAATGTCACCCATCTTTAAATTTAGGTTTGGGTGGAGTCCTGTGCATCTGTAAAACCCACAGTCCAACCTTGTACTTGAATGCATTTCTTCTTGTTGTTTTGTGTGTTTTTTTTTTTTTAATGGCAGAGAGACGTGCACGATGAGCAACAGCCGTTCTGACTGAGCACTTCACTTAAAGGGGAAGACTGATCTCTGCTTTTAGTGTGAGTGGAGTGAGTGTCCTCCCAGTTTTTTGTGCTACTATAATTACAACGTGCCTGCAGCGTCTCACATGGGGAGCGCATT